>NW_012104588.1:399803-435495 GCF_000951045.1 Mandrillus leucophaeus
GGATGAGTTTGTGTCCTTTGTAGGGACATGGATGCAGCTGGAAACCATCATTCTCAGCAAACTATCACAAGAACAGAAAACCAAACACCGTGTGTTCTCACTCATAGGTGGGAACTGAACAATGAGATCACTTGGACTCGGAAAGGGGAATATCACACACCGGGGCCTATTATGGGGAGGGGGGAGGAGGGAGAGATTGCACTGGGAGTTATACCTGCTGTAGTTTGAAAGTGGCCAGTAGCTTTCATTCTTTAATTCACTCACTCATTCACCCTTCGTTCATCAACCCTTTTTGTAAGTCCCTACAAATGGTATGGGAGTGTACTAGGTGCTGAAACAGTACAATAATCAGGAATGAGTCCCTACCTTATTTTCACCAATGTCCTTTCATCCTGGGAGGCACAGTCTCTTGTTTTTGTCATGTACAGAAAGCCAGTGTTTCATATTCACCTAGCCAACATTTGTCAGAGAGGAGTAATCAGCCAACTTCAAGAAGCAGACATTTCTTCAGGCTTATTTTGCAAGTGGATGCATAATAACCACTTGAGGAGGATGCTGTCTTTACTTTCTAGGCTATGTCAGGATGTCTACAGAGGATGATCAGTGAATATATTCAAAGATCCTTGATAGACTAATTTCATTTTACTGCACTGGGCCCAGGAAATGGTGCTTCTCAAAAGGGTCAGATCAGACGTACTACAGCATCTGATGTTTTCTTTACCTTCCGCCATGAATAATTTATCCAAAACCATTCTCAAATTCCGAACAACACAAATAGAGAATGAATTATTAATACAAGCTTCCCCAACCTCATCATTTTCTCTTCCTTTTGGCCTTTATATTTCTCACCCCTCTTGCCATGACTCAGTAGAAAAGTCTCTATTCTGGGCTCTTTTGTCAAACAGCTGTGCATTCAAAATATCTGTGTCTTATTCCATTATCTGTAAAGGGAAGGATTGGATTAAATGATTTTATGGCCTGTCAGCTCTCACAATTTGTCTTTTTTTAATACCAAGATTTAGGAGTATGAGTGACTTTTTCCCTCCAATGCAGTGCAACTGCTTCTCTGAATGAGGATTTGAGAAATCTTCATCTAGCATTAGGTGGAGATCAGTGCTTAGAACAGAAGAATAAGTTTTCCACTGGTTGATAGCATAATAATGGACCCAAGTCATTGGTAGCACTTGCTCAAAACCAGAAGAAGATAAGGAGAAAAGCAAGTAGAATATGAAAATTACAGTTTTCTCATCAGTTAATTCTGTGAAAAAAAGATTCTTCCAGTTCTTTCCTGTTTTCCCACGTCATCTCCTGGCAGACTGCCAACCCTCTCCTTTTATGTCACAAGTTCTAACCTGGTTGATGTGCTTTGCCTTTATTTCCTCCTTGCCATTTTCCACCTTCATTGTTCCTCTCTCCTCCCCACCCCATCCCCATTCTTCTTTTCTTTTTGTGCTACCAACCAATAGCTATTTTTCCCATCTGCTATGGAGCTGAAAGACAGTGGAGAAAGAAAGAGACAGAGAGGTGGGCATTGTCTTGTGGAAGAGAGAAATGTGACTGAGAGCAAGGAGTGATTCTCCTTATTTCTGGTACAAGAGCAACTCATTGAGATTATATGATTGTGGGGTCTCGTGGACATAAAATGAAACCTGATAACGATGTGGATAGCCTTAGCACACCTAGTAATGTGTGAGCAGTCTAGCAGGATGTGGTGCCCTGAGGGAGCCAGGAGTCCCGGACTTGAGAGTGGCTGCTATGAAGTCAGCAATCCATCAAAGCAACAGGAGGAGGAGGAGGCACGGGGAAAGGTGGGGAGAGATGGAGAGAGCAAGAGAGGCATGTAAGGGGAAGAGAGAGAGGATGTGCTTTGGGCTCTGATAGTATTTGCCTCTAACTCAGCACATCTCACCCAGGAATACCTGGCTTGGTCTGAGGGTACATGATATCAGATTTCAAAGATCTTTCGGCACCATTTTAAAAAAAAAAAACCTATATCCACAAAAAGTATGTGGACAGCAGATGAATTCTGAACTCTCGCTATGACTTCTTGTTGGTATCCCAAGATTAAAAGCCCCAAGTTCAACCTAGTGTGTTTCTGCACCAACAGGTTCATCAGACATACACAGTGGGGCTTATACCCCCAGCAGTAAGGGGCAATGGATGCTTCCAGTCAAAAAACTAAAAATGGGTGAACATAAATGCATATAGACCCTATAAATGGACTTGACTTTCCCTGTGGAAGGGAAAGAAAACAAGAAATAAAATATCCTGGAACATGATGATGATGGTGTTTGGAGGGACAAAAACTCTTCAGTGAGAGGCAGAGAGAAGTCCCTCCCTAAGTGCAGGTGGCCCTCATCACTTCCTCTTAAGAATTTGTCATGGAGAGAAGTATTATTGGTCCATGTATCCCAACCGTGGCTGCAGGATGGAAGCACTTGGTGCCTGGGTCCCACTACTGGAAACCCTGATATGATTCTTCTAGAAATGCATATATACACTGTAAGCTAAAACTAAAATCCTAAGCTCCCTCCACCAACCGACTGGACAGATTGGCTAAGAGGACCCCAGAGAAACCTCAAAAACTGAGTTCCCAGCCATGACAGGACAGGTCAGACACACCTCATCACACACCCTCCCTTTTGTGGTTTAGACTCAACAACTGGCCAGCATTAATGTTAAAATACAGATCATGAGACGGACAGAACACACTCTGTGGCAATGAGATACCAAATTATAAACAGGACCCAAGGCCATGCCATACAAGGATTAAGTCACGCACCCTCACACTTAAAGAATAAGCTATATTCTAACTGCCACAGGTTTTTCTTCTTCCTTAGTAGCTAAGCAAGCCCTGACCTCGAGATAAGCAATATTAAAATAATTAGCAGCTCATCCACCGCCAGGCGCTAACTCCCACCCCTCAGTTCCTACAGTCATAACTACAGCTTTGATCAGACAAGAGACTGATTTTAGTAACTTTCTTCTGATAAGAAGACCACTGACCATGGACTGGATCTGGCAAGTTTTCAGAGGCTGAGCCCTTGAATGCCTTTATGTCCTGAAAAGACCTTTTGACAAATATGGCCTAACTGTAATACATGTAATACAATTAAATGTTAAGTCTCCACCCCAAAGTAAACATGGGTCATCTGTTACATGCCTGCTCAGTACACATGCATCAGGACATCCTTCATGAATATTCATAACTCCCCTTGTCACCTGTCGAATATGTATACTTAGCCAACCCATTCAGTTTAAATTTGTGTCTTGCCCCTGTTTCCCTTGAAGTACTTGCTTTTAGGCTTTGAACAGAGGCTATACTTCCTAGCCTGTCAGAATGGCCACCTTGCAGGCTGTAACCCTTCATAAGAAATAAAATCTCCTTTCCAAATTTACAGATTGTGTGATTTTTAAGTTGACAACACATGTATGGACTTGTGTAAAGTGCATAGTACCATAATGGCAAAGGAGAGGCACCTGGCAAAGGGGGTCAGGGAAAACTTCCAAGGGGGAGCTGAGTTTAAATGAACAGGTAGAAGGTAGGTGGGAAAAGACACAAAGACATAGAACAAGAGGGTAAACTTGAAAATCTGCAAGTGTTTAATGTCGCTAAGGTAGAGGTTTTCAATCTTGGCTTCCCATTAAAAGTTGCTCACGGGCCAGGCACGGTGGCTCATGCCTGTAATCCCAGCACTTTGGGAGGCCGAGGCGGGCGGATCACGAGGTCAGGGGATCGAGACCATTCTGGCTAACACGGTGAAACCCCATCTCTACTAAAAATACAAAAAATTTGCTGGGCGTGGTGGTGGGCACCTGTAGTCCCAACTACTCGGGAGGTTGAGGCAGGAGAATGGCGTGAATCCGGGAGACGGTGCTTGCAGTGAGCTGAGATCGCGCCACTGCACTCCAGCCCAGGCGACAGAGCGAGACTCCGTCTCCAAAAAAAAAAAAAAAAAAAAAAAAGGTGCTTGCTCAGGGGATGTTGCTGGGAAGTAGCTCAGACAACTCCCAGAAGAATCATATCAGAGTCTCCAGTGGTGGGGACCGGCACCGAGTGCTTCCATCCTGCAGCCACGGTTGGAATGCAGAGACCAATAGTGCTTCTCTCCTGAGCTTAGGGAGGGACTTCTCTCTGCCTCTCACTGACGAGTTCTTGTCCCTCACCAACACAGCATCATCATGTTCCAGGATATTTTGTTTCTTGTTTGTTTTCTCTCCACAGGGAAAGTCAAGACAGATTCCACTGAAAGTGTGACTTTTGAAATGAGCAAAGGAAGAAAAATATTAATTGATTTTGAAAGAAATTCTGCTTTGGGATTGAAAAAGATTCTTAGGAGCCAAAAAAGAATATTAGCAATATTTTTTAATTGACATCTATAAAGACCCAGTAAATAACCCCAAACAATATCAGCTGGTGAAAAAAAGTCTACAAATTAATAGTTTAAAAGTTGTATCAGCCATTCCTGAGTTTATCAACCTTTTTAAAGTGTTTTGTTAGATCCTTCATGGAAAGACAAATTAGGCCTTCTTGTCATGAAGTTCCTCCGATCCAGGATTAAAAGGTCTAATTTTAAATTTGCCAGTAGAAAACATCCCACTGCATTGTGAAGATATACTAAGAATGAGTGTAAGCCATCCAGTCACACATTACCATAAAGAAAACAAATCAGTATTCAAATGTGCATATTTAAGAGCAATCAATACACAGCCATTGATATCACATCTCTCAGCAACCAACTATGAGAACCAGGACTTTCACCACCAAAATCAGGAAAGTTCTGGACAAACCAAGATAGGTTGTCCATCCATTTCATGAGGTTCTCCTGCCCTGTTCTTGAGAAAAGAGGAAAACAAAAACAAAAACTGGAATCTCACCTTCAGTTTGTTCCCTGGCTTTCTCCCTAGTTGATGTTAGAGGCTGACTTGTGCAATTGCTGGCAACTGCTGATTGCTGACACACAGCACTCTCCAACACGTTTGGGATGTTTGTGAGGTATGGCTGATGTCACGGTAAAGAGGACCATATGTCGGTCATTCTTCAACATTAACTTAAAGATTTTAATACAAAGTCTCCAAGACACTGTTTCAAATTGCCTCTCTGTAGGGCTGGTGTTTGTTCTCTGCTCTCTGGAATCCCTGAAGACAAGAGAGGTGAAGAGGGGATGGCTTTGATAATCCGCTGACCTGCACTGTGGCCATGTGCTTTTCTGCAAGCAGTCTCTTCCCCTCTTACCTCAGGGTGATTGGCAGCTATTTCCCATGCTTTTAGGAGTGTATAACCCTTCTCAGTGCTTGTCTTCCCTTGACATTATCTCTATCCAGATCTATCACAATCTGTGTTGCCTGGAGCTGGAGATGCTGAGAAAAACACATTTCACACAGCATAAAAGGCTTAGAAGCATGGTCAGTGCCTAAGCCCTGCTGAAAGTCTTCCAAGAGCCAAAAGCATTCTATTCATAGTCAGCCTCCATGATTCCCAAAACTTACAGGTGTGGAGATCTGTAAGGCGTGCCCTTAATCCTGTGTCCAGCAAAGAAACACAATGGGAAAAGGCTGCTTTATCAGCTCACATTGAAGCATTTCAGCAAGCTTTCACTTACTCCTGTGATGTTAGCATTACGCAAAAATGTTTAGAATTAAGTGCATGTTTTGGGGCAGCCATTGAAAGCAATCATTCTGGGCCCAGCAGGAAACAAATGGCATACTCAAACCAGTATGTTCATACTGTTTGCCCCAATTTTCTTTGAGACAGTGATAGGCCTCTCTTATTCTCTTAATTTATTCTTTCTCAACCTCCTTGTCCAATGGCCTCTGTGCAACCAACTCCCAGATATTTCTCCCTAGCTCTTACATTTCTTGAGAACATCAGCAGCTGAATTTATTTCCTAGTGCAAGTGTCCTCAGCCCTGATTACACACTGCAATCACTGTAGCTTTTACAAAACACCGGTACCCTGGCTCCACCCCGGAACTACTGATTTAGTAGGTAAGAGTGGGGCCTAGTCATCCACGTTTTATAACCATTTAGGAAATTCCCATGTGTCCCAGAGGTAAGAAATACTGCTTTAGTCTCCTCAACTCTGCACATCCAAAATGGAACCCCACAATTCAGGGGGTTTTTTCCCCTAATTTTCCTGTTTCTGTTATAAATTCACTACTTCTCAGGAGCCCAGAACCAAACCCTTGGAGTTTTCTTTGCCTTGCCTTCCTCTCCCACCTTCCTTTAGGCAATTGTTTACCAAGTCATGAAGCTTTAACCTCATATGATTTGCCCAATTATTCCCCATCTTCCACCTCCACTGTTGGCTCTGAAGTTGGATCAACGGCCGCACAGAGTGGACGTCTCTTATCCTCTAGAAGTGCCCAGCCCCCAGCCTGTGCATATAGAGATTCCGAAGGGGTGTGGCCAGTGTCCACTCCACCCCCATTCACAGTTAAAAAACATTTAGTCCATCATCAGCAACCTTGCAAGCAAATATTATCATCATCCCCATTTTACTTAAAAGCTTTCAGTCTGAAATGTTGTAAAATCAAGACAGTTATATTACCAAGGTGATAGAATCATGGGTAATTTTTTTCTTTTATCTTTTCTCCTTATGAAGGTTAAATGACAGTTCAGAGAAAAAGAATAGACTCAAGGACTTATCCCACCCGTCAAAGAATAGTAGATCAAATATCAAGACCTAGGAGGAAAAATTTTTAATGACGTCCCTCAGACTTCGAATATAAAACCCCAGGAATATTGTCAGCCACAGCCTCTCAGTTGTCACCTTTGCCAAGAAAGCAATCAACTTATTGAGGTCAGGAGATCTTTCCAGATATCTACTTTTACAGTGACAGACAAGGTCCTACATGATTTGTCTCCACCACTCCCTTCACCTGCACACCCTCCTGTTTCCAACCCCAGCCACATGGGCTTCTTGCTGTTTTTCTTAATATTCCTCACCGCCTCTGAGTAAGGGTGTTTGCCCTAGCAGCTGCCTCTACCTGGTGGACTCTTCCCCCAAGCAGCCTCAAATTTCTGAGCTCAGTCCTGGCTCCAGTGACCCCCTCTCAATGATACCTTCCCTGATGGCCCTATCTGAAACTTAAACTATCCCCTGCTCCTCGAGCCTTTCCTTTCATTTCTCTCTAGAGCACTTCTCACCATCTAACATCAGCAAAATCAGAGCAAACCCTTCGGGAAGGCTCGCTGCATGCTGGACCTGTTCTAAGAGCTTTGCATGCACTATTTCATTTAACCCTCACAGCAGCATTGCAGAGTGAGTCGCCTGTTGATCCCACTTCACAGATGAGGAAACTGAGCCACAGAGAAATTAAGTAGCTTGCCCAAGATTACAAAATGGCCAAGCAGTGGAGCCAGGACTGAAACATCAGGAGGTCGGCCTGGAGAGTGCACAGTCCTGCCCACTATGCTTTCCTTACGTAACATATCCATTTTGTTTATTTTGAGTCTCCCCTTCTATACAGTAAGCTCTGTGAGGGCAGGAATTTGGGCTTTTTGGGGTTTTGGTTTTTTGTTTTTTGTTTTTGTTTTTTTGAAACACAGTCTCACCCTATTACCCAGGCCGGAGTGCAGTGGCGCCATCTTGGCTCACTGCACCCTCCACCTCCCAGGTTCAAATGATTCTCGTGCCTCAGCCTCCTGAGTAGCTGGGATTACAGGTGCGTGCCACCATGTCCAGCTAATTTTTTTGTGTATTTTAGCATAGACAGGGTTTCACCATGGTGGCCAGGCTGGTCTCAAACTCCTGACCTCAGGTGATCTGCCCACCTTGGCCTTCCAAAGTGCTGGGATTACAGGTGTGAGCCACCGTGCCTGGCCATGGCTTTTTTTTTAAATTGCTATATCCCCAGTGCTCAGCATAGTGCCTGACCCACAGTCAATGTCTAATACATTTGTCTAATTAATTAGTTAATTGATACATCCCCATTACCCACCCCAGCCACTGGTAAATTTTTGCATACCTGTTAAGTGCCTAGTAAATATTTTTTAACGTGAAGTAAATCCCTAAGGAGCCTTTTTCTCCCCATACTCCCCCATCCCCTGCTCTGGGAGGAAGCATGGGAGCGGATATTAGGGTGGAACTCTTTCCACCTGACTCTCGGCCAAGGCCCCAAAGGCCGAGAACACAACAGTAAGTGCCGAGGGCCCCTCATTCCCAAACAAAGCGCTTGGCCCGTGATGGAGGATAAGCAAACGAGGCTGAGAGTCTTTCCCAAAGCCAGATGAGCACGGGAAGCTCACCGAGACAGGCGGCTTCTACCCTGATGTCTCTCAGACTCCCATCAGCTCCACAAGCCAAACCTGACAGCAAGGGTGATTCTGAGAGCTGCTTGTCAGCTTTCATCTCTTTCTCTGGGCCAGGCCTGAAATACAGGCAAAAGCCACATCTCAGCACTTAATCTCAAAGGTGTGTAGCCATCCTGGCCTGGGAACTGGGAAACCCGGGTGAATGGGAATCTTCCCCGGCTGTCAGCATGTGCGTACACACACACACTCACACACACATTCACACACACACACACACATTCACACACATCAGCATCATACTCTGCCCCTCCAAGTATCCTTTTCTTTAACCTCATTGGCCAGAAAGCCATTTGAGCTCAATTTGGGGGACCCCACAGTCTCTATGAAACCTGTACTCTCCAGTCATTGCCCCCAGGACGATACCTGACATAAACGGAACCCGATGCTCCGTTTTAGTGAATCTACAAGGACATGCAACCTGCTTTGAAATATGCTTTAATTCACATTCACCCTGTCCATCCATGCCCAGTCTCAACCCAATTTGCCAGGATCGAGCCTCCCCAATGAAGGCAAGAATCATAACGAAGATCAAGAATCACTTTACTGCAAAGCCTGCTTCCCTTTGGAATTAAGCAAGACCAAAACACCAAATCAGAATGCCTCCAGCCTCCTTATTAACATATCTGGTTAGCAACAAGCTGCTTCAACCATGTCTCATCTAACCTTTGCAGAAGAGCTCACGTTGAATGACGGGGCAGCCTGCCCTTCCCCAGTGCAACTCTCCGGATACAGTCTCCATCTCTGGGCAGCTGCTGACCCACCTCACCATCTATCAAGATGGCCCTCTGCCCATGGCGGGAGAAATGAGCCTGTAATTTATTGCACCCAGGAAGATGGGGATTTGCTAGATCAGTGGCATTGCAATTTCACATTCTACCCCTCTTGCTGGAAGCTCTCCCTGATGGCACCTGTTGACAACTGTACTTGTGGAAGAACCTGGGTATCCCACAGCACAAGAAGGGAGTATCCGCCAGCAAGGGAGGTTCATATGATAATCAGTCCCGACAACAGCCTGTGCAGCTCCTCCTGAGCCTGACGAAGATTTGGAAAGCTCAGCTCCGTTTGTGTAGTCCTTCCCTGCTGTTACAATCACCTGGGAAGAATTTGCCAGTAAGGGAAGAATTGGAGCAAGCTGACCTGGTTGTCTCTTTGCAAGCTCTGACAGCATATCTGAATAATGGAAATAATTGGAAGACAGTGTCAGCGACAGGATTGTGTGGTTACTTTAATTGCCAATTTGCTTCCTGTATAACTGCTCAAGTGTGGGGAAAATCAGTGTATGGAAATGACGCTGCTCCAGACACCCAATTAGCCACATTCCTATCAACTTGGTTTCTGTCCTCGGGCAGAATGTGTGCCACTTGGTGGAGGGAGAGGGCTTCAAGGTAAGACGGGGAAATAGGGATAAAGAAATAATAAATAATTCAACAGACCAATTTGCAAAATCAAATAAGGATGATGATGAGCTTGTTCCTGTGCACCATTTAATAAGAAAAGAGAGGAATATACATTTTCTGGGATACTTTGGACTTCAATAAAACACCCATGATAGTCACTACAACCCTATCAAACTAAGCAGATAGCATCTAGAACACTGAATAGAAACTTACTCTCTCTCACAGTTTGAAAGGAGGCAAGGAGCCTCAATGTTATTCTTTTAAAAATACACAGCGCCAATTGGTAGGTGCTGGAAATGGAGCCTGGCAATGGAGCCACTCCAGGCATATATACTCCTTTGTGAGGGGAAAGTGCAGTGAACCTGGTTTAGCAAATTTACCACCCCACCCAAGAGCCAATGGGAGCAGCCCTTCTGGAAGACCAGTAAGGTCAATAGCACAAGACCAGGCCCCCAGTGGGTCCTTGGCATTGCTCTATTCTGAGGCCCTACAAGAGATAACCCACACCTGTCAATTCTCTGCGATAACCTACACCTGTCAATTCTCTGAGAATTTCCACCTCCATCCCATAAGCAAATTAGTTTTTTAAAAGAGTGGCAGGAATAACTCCCCATGACCTCCTTTTCAAATACTGGTGGGTCAGTAGAACTGACATCTGTACAGAGGGCCCATATTATTATTAGATAGTATTATAGTTCCTAATAATATAATATTAGGAACACGGCAGCAGGGAAAGATCTGATTCAACACTTGCATTATCCAGACCGCTGTACTTTAGGGCACTCTTGATCCTGCAGCTATTTTCTATATCCTTTTCCTGTTATGTACTTTCAAGATACTAATTTATTTATTCGTGCTTCAGTGAGACTTAAGTTTATGATGGTCAATAAGCTGACACTGCTGTTAAATGATGCAAGCTCTCTGTGGGGAGCATTGCCAGGCTGGAGGGAGAGGGTGAGAATTCTTTTCCCGTTCTCTGGATGAGTCCCGACTCACAAGCTTAATTGTGTACAGCACTGACCACTGTCCACAGTTTGCTGAGTTGAGACCACGCAATTTACTTTCTTTTGAGTTTCTGAGAAATCTGATGAAACCCAAAACAATGAAGCCACTAAACGTATTTCCATTCATTAATAGGCAAGGAAATCATTTATTCTTTTCACTGAACTTCTCTACACAAAATGAAATACTCAGAAAATAGACATAAATGTAGATCACGAAATAACATTGGCTTTCAACTTTACTTCACCTGCTTGAAAACATGTTCATATTCAAACATAAATGATGCATTATTGGAACATCATGTCATGGTCTCTTTCTCTCCTTAAGAGAAATGTGCCCTGTACCATTGGAGGCTTTCTACATGGATACTTTTGTGATAAGACTGTGATTTGAGGGTTGGAGTTTTTTTTGTTTGTTTGTTTGTTTCTGTTGTTGTTGTTGTTTTGCTTTTTGAAACAGGGTCTCACTCTGTCACCCAGGCTGGAGTACAGTGGCATGATCTTGGCTCACTGCAACCTCTGCCTCCTGGACTCAAGCAAATCTCCTGCCTCAGCCTCCCAATTAGCTGGGATTACAGGCGCGTGCCACTGCACCTGGTTAATTTTTGTATTTTAGCAGAGACAGGGGTTTCGTCATTTTGGCCAGGCTGGTATTTGAACTCCTGACCTCTGGTGATCCGCCTGCCTCGGCCTCCCAAAGTGCTGGGATTACAAGCATGAGCCACCGCACATAGCAACTGTGATCTTAAATACAAAAAGGAATATCCTGATGGGAAGGAAATGGCTCCACAGAGCTAGGAAATGGCTTGTTTCCAAACCACCTGCTCCCTACTGCCCTTTCATTCACAGCCAGATTCTTCAACCTCACTTGGGTGTCTTTATGGGACCAAACTTCTCCAAAGGAACCTCCTCCAATCCTTCTTTATTCTGACTACTTTCAATGCATTGCTTTCTTGCCATAGACCTTAAATAGCCTTGCTTCCAAACATTTTTCCCATCCTCTTCTAATTTTTTCTTATCATTAAGCTCCCAGCTTCTAGGAGAACATCTCAGATGAGCTCTTCTACACTGTCCCTCCAGCATTCTCTGCCCAAGCCTGGCACGTATGCTTTGCACCACTTTGCTTACAGATACAGTACTTTGGCTTATTCTTGTGTCTGTGCTATGCATGCACTTGGGTGGGTGGGGGTGTGTGTGTGTGTGTGTGTGTGTGTCTTAATCACTTTGGGCTGCTATAACAAATTGCCATAGACTAGGTGACTTATAGGCAACAGAAATTTACTTCTCACATTTCTGGAGTTTGGAAGGCCTAGATGAAGTCCCCCGAAGAGTCCATGGCAGGTGAGGACTTGCTTCCTGGCTCATAGATGTCACCTTCTCGCTGTGTTTCACACAGTGAAAGAAGCAGGCAGCTCTCTGGGACCTCTTCTATGCTGGCACTAAGCCCACTCATGAAGGTTCTGCCCTCATGACCTAAGCGCCTCCCAAAGACCCCAACTCCTAATATTCTCACGTAGGGGGTTAGGATTTCAGCATATGAATGGGGGGCATAAACATTCATAGTAGAGGGGTGTGTGTGTGTGTGTGTGTGTGTGTGCGCGTATGTGATGTTTCTCCAACTAGCTCTACAGATTCTGGAATTCTGTTATTTATATTTTACATTTCTGCTTGCCCAGATCCTCTGAGTTGGTAGATGGTCAAAACAACACGCTCATCAAATGAACCGAGAGAAGGAAGAGCCCCTCGTGATATTTAAAAACTCAACCCCAGAGCCATCCTTCTCATGAAATCATCCACAATATCCCCTACTCACCACTCCAACCCATGTTAGAATTAAATAAACGTTCCTTTGTCTGAGCTCTTAGAGAACTTGACTTTTTTCTTTTAGCACTTAAGCACATACTCTGGCTTGTCATATATCTGCTTAAATGTGTTTTCGTCCCCTCTGGGCTGTGACTGCACTGAGATCAGGAATCGTATTTACTAAGAGCCTACTGTGTGCATGACAGCAGCTTGACATGTGTATCTCTAACCCATACAATGACCATTCTGTGTCAACATTAACATCTCCATTTTAAAGATGAGAAAACTGTAGCTTATAGGGATAGAAAGAATACACAGTGGGTAAGAAGCTGAGCTATGATGTTGTTCTCAAGGTCATGTTTGAGAAGCTTAGGGAACCATGGTTCCCTAAGACTCCAGGCTTTTCCCTGTCTCCTTACTCCCCCCTCCTCAGAAAGCCGAAAAGCTGTCTCAGTGTGATGGTTTTGTCTGGAAGGAGAACCTGAAGGCACTTTCTTCTCCTCTTCCTTTCTCTTCCACTTTTCTTGTGCACAGAACACAAGTCCTCCTCTGCTTCTAATCACTGTAAGTCTTTCGGGAGAAGTTTCGGTTCCTGTAGCCAAAGGCATGGGGGATTGTAGTTTGGGAGATCTAACCTCAAACTCGCTAATACCTAGCACGGTATGTCAGCAATCTTAGGAAAGAGACCAGAAGTAAAATTTCAGAAGAATAAAATGTATGTAGAGCGTTTAAGCCAGCAAAGTGAATTTAAGCCTTGGATCTTAGTGCATGAGCAGGTGTTTCAATCTTGGAAGGTTTAGAGGATCATACACAATGGTTAATACAACTGTGAAATTGGATTTTAACCACTACAGCCTGGGCAAATGCTTTAAGCCTCGAGCTACACACTACTTGACCTTGGTAAGTGGCTGTGGCATATGCCTTTGTTCACAGGCCATTGACAGCTTACAGAGAGGCAGGGTTGCTTACACTGCACCAAAAGCTGATAAGGTGTCTAGGCCTCATCAAAAGGGCAAGGTAGTTCAAGGATTAGCAACGGCACAGGGGACCACACAGCTACCAACAAGCTAAACATAGTTCACACAGGTGTCCTCCATAGATGGTGTCTCTTGGAGCTTGTGAGCCAATCCTGGCCCTACAGACTCAATACAGGTGTGGGCCATTAACATGTGAAGGTGGCCTCTGCATACAGGTGCTCCAAGGTGCCCTTGACCTACACAGGTGCAAGATTTCCTAAGCAGACACAGGTAAAGCAACGATTCATCCATAGAGAAAAGAGCCCTGAGACATTAGGGTTCAGAACCCATTTGCTGTTTTTAAATTACAGTGCTAGAGAATTGCATTTGCACTGCCGAGCACTAAGTAAGGTTCTAGATTTAAATTGTTAGTGCCAAGCATAAGAAGGCAAAGCAAATGGAAAATGCAAGTTAGGAGGTGATGAATATGGTGGATGGCAAAAATAGAAAGATTGATTACTGGTGATGGGGTGACCATCATGGCAAATTTCTAGTTTGCAACGAGGTGTGTTAGTATGATAGTGGATTTTCTTCTCAGACATGGTACCTGCCCTTGCTTGGAGACTGTTTTTCCCCACTACGTTTTTCAAAGCTCGTGAATTCATGACAACTAGCATCATCTGGAGAAGATAGTAGCTGGGCAGATTTCCCCAGCTATCT
Source organism: Mandrillus leucophaeus (assembly GCF_000951045.1). Classification (NCBI taxonomy): domain Eukaryota; kingdom Metazoa; phylum Chordata; class Mammalia; order Primates; family Cercopithecidae; genus Mandrillus; species Mandrillus leucophaeus. Next base: position 413,997 of record NW_012104588.1, read on the forward strand.
TATCCCTGACTCATCTGATTCTCTGCTGTTTTGTGTGACAAACTACTTTGCTGGGTTCTAGAAACCTGATTTAGCTGGAAATAGCTGCCCCTGGAGTTAGGAATGGGCTACTTTGCTCAATTTGGTGGACATGGGGTCAGGGTTCTGATAGATGTTCTATTAACTCTTTAAATTCTTTTAAAATAATTTTTTTAACCTTAAGGAAACCAGAAAATAACAAGTGTTGGTATGGATGTGGAAAAATTGGGTGGCGGATTGGGGAAAAGAAAGGCATTTAAGAACTTTTGATTGAACTAATATCACTTCTGAGACCTAAAAAGAACTATGCCTATTCCAGATAGAAACAAACCAGGCATCTCCCTAGACTACAGTCCTCAAAGTATGGCTCATCGGCCATTAACAGTTCTCTGGACGTTTTCAGGGGTTCTGCCATATCCAAACTATTTTCATAATAAAAGTAAGACGGTGTTTGTGAGTTTGTTTTTTTATGTATTGACATTTGCACTGGTGGTGCAAAAGCGTGGGGAGGTAAAGAGCTTGCCCTTGGCATATATCAAGACATAGCACTGATGGGTTTCAGGTTTGCTACCCAAAAATATGGTACCTCGACATTTGAGAAAACAGCAGAAACAGCAGAGGAAGTTCTCCCTTAAAGCAAGCCATAAAACCTAGAAAGAATTATCTGATCTTCCTCTGAACGAAGTCATAAGACCCTCAAGTGACAGGTGCCCACCCTATGCCCAGAGGAAAGAGACGTCCTTGTCTCTGAAGACAGAAACACAAAGAACAATGTAGACAAACAGGACTTGCTAAGTTTCCACCAACTTATTACCATTAAACCATACCCCTTTTGTCCAAGCTTACTTTTCCACAAGTATTCACTTCTTCACCAAACTTAGCATAAAAAGACCTAGGTTCCCCTATTCCTTTGTTTCCTCGTTTCCTTAGGAAAGCTCCTGTGTCACATAAAACTTATTAAGTCAATCTATCTTTTTTTACAGGAACCCCACCATGAACTTTGCTACAGGTGAGGAAAAGGCACTACTTTCTCTGTTCTCCCCACTACGACACCCAACTATACTAGCAGTCATTGAATTAGTCACCATCGAGCACTCACCAAAAAAAAAAAAAGCCACTTTCACTTAAGAATGTCCTTAATGAAACTGTAAAAAATATTAGTTTTATTAAATCTCATTGATTGAGGACATGTCCTTTTAATAGTCCATGTGACAAGGTGGGAAGTTTGCATAGATGACATTTGCAACATACCAAAGTATGAAGTTTGCTTCAAGGGCAAGCACTGCGTGCGGTTGTTTAGATTAAGAGCTGAACTGGCCTTTTTCTTTTCTTTTTTTAATTGAGCATTTCTTTTATCTTAATGGAACTATGGTGATTATTCAAACCTGGGTATTTGACAACGATTTGCTCAAAAATAAACAAGGAAAGCCTGTCCCTTCAAGGAGAACAGCCAACAATAATTGTCACTAATAATAAAATTCAAGCTTTCAAGTGAAAATCAGGATTTTAAAAAATATGTGTCCAGCACCATGAGCTTGACAGCGTCTTAATACTGAAAGACTTTTCTGATGAGGTGCATGGAAATATTAACAAATATGATTTTTTGGTATTGTATAATGAAATCTACCAAGATTTGGAAGATCTGCCTAATTCAGTGAGCCAATATTTTTCAAATGACCAATGTATGATGTTAACAAAATTATGCATGGATAAGGAATTCTTTCAAAATGCAAGATGCTATGATGGATTTTAATATAGCAAAGTGTGAAAAGTTCACTGACGTGGTTTCAGATTCAACACATTGCACTAACCTTTCAGAAACTACCACTTGTCAATCATCAGCATGATATCGAATAAGAAAATCCACCATTATCTGAAACAGGTATAAAAATACACCTGCCTTTTCCAGCTGCATATCTGTGTGAGGCTGAATTTTCTTCAGATTCTTCAACCAAATAACATATTGCAACAGATTGAAGGCCGGAGCAGAATCCAGCTGCCTTCTATTAAACCAAACATGAGAAGGATTCGCCAACATGAAAAAAAAGCTACACTTTTTCACGGTATTTTTAAATTTATTTTTAATTGACAAATAATGTTATATATTTATGGGGTACAATGTGATGTGTTGATACATATATGATGTATATACAATATAATATATATGTAGTCTACCATATATATGGTAGAATAATTAAATCTAACAAATTAACATATCTATCACCTCACATACCTAACATTTTTGTGGTAAAAAAATGAAATCTCTTTTAGCAGTTTTGAAATATACAGTTTTGAATTATTATTAACTATAGTCATCATGCTGTGCGATGATCACTAAACTATTTCTCATGCATGACTGAAATTTTGCACCGTTTGACCAGCATCTTCTCATACCCCATTTCATAAATACATGCTATCTATGTTAAGTTGTAATGGGTTTGTTTTGTTATATTTAAATGAATGAGTATTTTTAAATGCCTCAGTTTTAATTTATAATATAATAAATATTAATAAGTACTTTGGTGTTCTCAACAATTACTCAGGGTTTCAAGAAATCCTGAGATTAAAAAGTTTGAAAACTGCTGACACACACAATGAGAACCCTCTGGCTAAAACAGCCAGAATAATAAATTAAACGATGAAAGTATGGCAATATCTTTGAATTTTTAACAGATAGGGAAACAGAATTTACTTCCAGATGTTAATTGCTGTGAATGTTTGAACTTTAATCTGCATGGGAATTTTAATCATTAAACTCTAATTTCTTGCTAGGAAATTTAAAATGGAAGAGGGTTTGGATTCAAATTTCAGATATCTATGTTGTTATACTGTATTATTGTACTTTGTTTTTATGTTGTCATTTAATTTCATCTCTGAATCTCTGAATTAAAGACACTCGAATGAGCTGAATTGTACAACGTAGCTGATACTAATTTGAAATGGAAATGGAAGAAGGATTGCTTTTTCAGCCTTGGCTTTGATTTTACTGATTTCAGACTGACCTTGGCTTTGATTTCACTAATTCACTTTTCTGGCTCATTCTAGAAACCTCTTGGAGCAAAATCTACTGCGCTGGACATATCAGGGAAACGCCCAAGAGACAGTGGTTGGTATTGGGAGCAGCATCAGAAGCATGAGAGTGAATCTTTCCTGAGAGCCAGCTGATATCTTCCTGGGTAGAGAATGGCCATACCTCTCATGGGCTCCAGGCCCAAATGTTCCTTCTCCACTCCTGGAGTTTCCCTTCCTGAAGATGGAGTGCCCTTGGCACACCCTCTGCCTTTCATCACCCTGGCATTCGCTGCGCCTCAGGGCAGGCGCTGTAATTATCTGTAGTGGTTTTGGAGTAAGGAGCTGTTCTGTTGTTGCTCCTGTTCCTTCTCCTGGGAGCACCCAGAGAGCATGAGTTCTCTTCTATCCCAGCTCTCAATGACTGATTGGTGTAAAAGTCTGCCTAATTCTCAAGTTCGGAATTAGGAAGTCAACTTACTTCAGATACAAGCTACATTCACCAAAATCACCTCACTAGTAAAAGTAGTGATATACTGGCCTCCATATGTTATCTTACTTTTTGTCTTATCTCTCTGAGGATTAAAAAACCAGGTTGGAAAGCAGAAATTATCTATTGGGTTGCCTCAAATACTGTAAGAGACCGAACTTAGGTCCATTTGATTCCAGAGGCCATGCTCTTTCCACTTCATGACTCTGCTTCTACTTTGTGTTTTCCCATAGCATTAAAACCAATACCTTCACTGATAAGTATTTGTGAAATGCATGATGAATGAACACATAAATGAATGAACGAATGAATGAATAACAATATCCCAGCACAGCATTGTCTCCTATTGTGTGGATTAGTATTCAAAATTAGGCAGAATATTTCTTTCTCATTTCAAGTGCTGACTAGCTTATAAAGTAAATGCTGTGATTTGTTAAAACTTAGTGCTTTTTTTTGTTTTACATTAAGGAGGTGTATAGTCTTGAGAGGTAGGATAGCATAGTATGCTGAGACAGGATAAAACTAACCATGAGAGTTACATCACTTCACCCCAAATTCATTGACTTCACTTAAGTGAGAAATAAATCCGTGTTGGATAACTCTTAGGCATCTCCAGACCAACTGAATCCTACGTCTGTGGCTGTTTGGGGCAGTGCATGTTTTTCCTTTGGCCGCAATTCAGGGAAAATAAAACTTCACCCCAGCCATTTCACAGATAATTGGCTCACTGCATGCATGTTTTTACACTAAAAATCGTATTTAGTAATTACTCGCTATCTACAAAGATATATTGATAAGATACACAGGAAAACCCCAAAGTATAACGTATGATTCCTAATTCGTTATCTATTGTTGCTTAACAAATTACCCCCAAACTTAGTGGTTTAACATAAAAATAGCCATTTATTACCTTGCATAGTTTCTATGGAAGATAATAAATGGCTATTGTTATGTGATGTTATTTGCAGCTTACCTGCGATGGGGGAGTCTAGTTTGGCATCTCTCCTGATGTTGTAGTCAAGACGGCACCTGGGGCTGCAGTCATCCAAAGGATAAAGCAGGCTGGAGGATCTGCTTCCAAGATGGCGCACTGGCATAACCCTAGCAAGAGGCTTCAGTTCCCTCCACGTGGACTTCTCCGTGGGGCTGCTCAAATGTCCTCATAACATATCAGCTAGCTTTCCCTAGTGTGACTAATCCAAGACCAAGGGAACCACAATGTTTTTTATGAACATTCTCGTTTTGGAAGTCACATAGTTATTTTCACACTATCCTATTGGTTACACAGGTCATTCTATTTGATATAGGAGGGGACTACACAAGGAAAGAATAACAGGGTGGGGATCATTGGGAACCATTTGGATACTGGCTACCACAGTTTTTATCACTTTCTCTAGTTTCATCATGAAGAAAAACTAAGCTCATGAAAAGTGAGTAAGTAATTTTGTGGCCGCAACAAAAGAGGTGTCCAATGACAGGGTCTGTCTTTTCTATAATTGGTTGCTACATTACAGACACATTGAGAACATCCAAGGTTTGACGTTAAACTAAATTCCCGGGAATGATTAATTCAAGAAGGTCCCATCTCAGAAAACTGAATCTTAGAGGAAGGGTAGTAATTTATTCATTGAACAAAATTCATTGAGCTCTTAGTAAATGCTTAGTAAATACAGACTAGCTCTGTAGACCCTTAGATAAATGTGGAGCTCATACTACAATGAGGAAATCAAACATGTGGATACATAATCAGAGTATAATATTGTAAGACACTGACATAGAAATATATGCTTCATACAAGGAAGTACTAAGGAGAGCTGCTAACTCAGCAGGACATGAGGAGTATCAGAAAAGATTTCCTGGAAGGAGTGACACATAATCTCAATCTCAAATGATAACTTAGAATTCGCCAAGCATTCAGGACAGCAGAAACAGCATGAGAAAAGTTATGAAGGTGAGAAACAGCATGGAATGTGTAAGAGAATGAAGGTAGAGTGGCGAGGAAGAAAGTAGAGATTTGCAGAACATAGCGTTGGAGAAGTAGGCAGGCCCACTCAGACAGAACCAGGAGTTGGGTCTTTCAGATTATACACTATGGGAAATCTTTGACTTTTATCGTCAAGAAGAGTGGTATGGTCAGATCTCATTTGAGATAGATCATTCTAGGAGTTTGTATAGAAAGAATTTGAGCAAACTAAGATTACAGACAGATAGATCCAATTAGAAAACATTTGCTGAAGAAACAAATGGGGTAATGAGGACCAAAACTAGGGTAATAACAATAGGCAAGGAAATGAAAAGACATATTTGTTAATTAATAATAAATTCATCATCCAGCAACAACAACAACAAAAAACAATAAGCAGATTTTCCGGTAGTAAGGTAAAGAACAGTAAGTAAAGCATGATAAAGAAAGAGGAAATTATTCTGGTGGTGTGTATTCCAGGCTTGGGAGATGGGATATTTCAAAGGTTGGTCATTTTCACTATAGAAGGTCCAGTTTGCTAGCCCATCAACCTTGGAAAAATGAGCCCTGTCATGACCACCTAGACTCTCAAGGGGCCACACAATAACTAGAAGAGGAAAGAGAAACTGACTGACAGTAAAAATCAAACCACAGAACATCTATGGATTGCCACTGAGTTCTGACTCTTATTATAAATCAAGCATCAGGATTTTTCCTTTTACATCAGTGTCCCTGATTTTCCTGTTTCATCTGTAGGAAAGCCAGAAGTATAAATGTACACAGGGAGACCTGGCATTATTTCATGTAAAGAGACGCTCTTACCACCTCCTGAGAGCATGGCATCTCTGCCTTCCAATTACTGTATTCGCCTATCAGAAAGTTCTATTTTGTTCTTTTCCAAATCCACCTAGTAAATGTTGTTCTCTTGCTTCTTCATTATAATTTCAATACTTTGTTTTATGAAAACATATCAAACATACTCCCTTTACATTCTGTTGCTTATCATCTTAATGTCTGCTGGCTTTGTAAGTCTACTTCTGTGCTTTGTTTTTGCTGCTGACTTTTGTTTATAATGGCTTGGTTTTGCTTAATTTTTGTAAGAAATTTTGAACCCATTGCCTTTGGGGATTTTTGTATGAGAAATTTCTGAGGCTGTAGTTGAAATTGTATTCATCTAGGGAGAATTTGCATTTGCTTCTGCCAACCTTCCAGAAGCACTACCAACACAAGACTACTGTAAAGTAATTCTTCTACAACCAAACAGATAGAAGGATTTTGTCCCCAACCTTGTGATTACAGGCCTGTGATTAGAAGTAAGTGGGAAATTTTTTTCATTCAATTTATTGAAAGCCAAGATTAAGACAGAACTATGTCTCTGGTGTGTATCTCCAAGTTCTTTATCAGCAGCGCAAATTTTTTCCTATTTGTCTACTTTAGGGGTGTTAGATTTACACAGGAACTCTGACTGGATGCCCCCCTTTCCCTGTTGGGGCTCAGGCTTTGTCCCCTGTCCCTGTGCCTTTGTTCCATTAAAACCCAGAAAGCCATCTCCAGGTGTTACTAGATACCCCCAGGACAAACATTAGCTCCAGCACTACTACCCTGCCCTTTTGGATTTGTGTTTTCCTGAAGTTTCTAAAAGGATTTGGAGAAATTCCTTTACTTTCTCCTCACTCTACCTGCACTCTCCCTGTGGGAGGCTGATTTTTATGTAGCATTTTTAGGTGTGTTGTACTGGAAAAGGTCTCTCTGCACATCTGATCTGCCACTTTGCAGACATTGGAAGTTAGAGCTAATCTCGTATCATGCCACAAGAAAGACAGATCATTTACTTATGTCTTATGCTTAAAATTCAATCACTAAAGAAGACAGTTGGAATAAAGAAGAAGGCCACATTGTCATTTTTCTCACGTGTTCTACCAAAAAGGGACCTAAAGGAGAGCCAGATGGCCCTTAGACCAGTCAATATTTGAGTGCTGCTAAGAAGCAATAAAGTGTCAAAGGATGAGACCACTGCTCGATGTCTTAAACAAACAAACAAAGCACAACAACAAAAACCCACAAAACTAAATTTGTGACTTCCTTAAGTGAGGAAGAGTTATGCTGGATGGGCACGATCTCTTGCAGAAGAGTAGGTAACTGTTGGGTGGAGTGGAGGGTAGTGTAACCTGTAGGAGCGTAGTTACTCAGGTGAGACTGTTGTGGATGGGTTCACTGCCAGAAGGCTGTTCATTGGAGGGAGTCCATTTCTTACTGGCTGACTTTCCAAAGCTAAAGGCTGATGCTGATTACTTGGCTTTCAGAGGCATATTCACTGAGGGGAGTTGTTGATGGATTAAATAGGTTTACAATGACTTGTCATGCTCCATTACTATGAAATTGTCTTACTGCAAATAAACAGGTTTAAAATCCATTTTGGTACTTACCTGTTACTATGGCTACAGAATAATTAGTCTTTTCCTAGGAGTATGGAAACTTTTTTGTTGGCAAATGAAAATGTCATCAAGAAAAATATGCAATAATTTGTAGAATTTAATCTCAACAAAGTCTCTGTATTTTTAGATAATGCTAAAATCTTCAGATTAGCATTAACCTGCCACAGTCTCAATTAAACACATATGTGTATATATGTACCTATTCCTTCTATGAGAAAAAGACAATGACAAGAAAACACTGTGCCCTTAGTTGACTCAGCCTCTCACACCTTCAGTGGCAACAGCACTGTACAATTCAAAGTACTACTCAGAATATTTACCTCATTCACAGATCATAAAGTCCTCAATCACAAAATAGGATTTCAGTCATTGTTACAAAGTCCACATAGTAAAGGATGAAAGGAGACATGCATCCTAGAACATTTTTAAACAAAGTATGAAATCAAAAATATTATGCTTAATGCTTAATGAATTAGAAAAAAATGAACTTACACATCTAATTTCCTGACTATTTTGATTAATATTGATTACATAGAAATTAAAAATGCATTGAGATAACCAGTAAGAGTTATATATGTAAGTACATATGCTGGCATTACATTTTATTCAAAATACACGACCGTGTAATGATTAAGAACACAGCCCCTGAGCCTCTGCCTGGAATCACAGGTTGGCTCTGCACGTGTCTCTGTATTCTCATCTGCTATTTGGACTAAATCATGTCCCCCAAGATTTGTATGTTGAAGTCCTAACCTCCAGTACCTTAGAATGTAACTATTTGGATAAAGAGTGTTAACAAAGGTAAATTAAGGTTACATGAGGTTGTTAGGGTGGTCCCTAGTTCAATATAACTACTGTCCTTGTATGAAGACGAGATTAGAACATAGACACACACAGATGAACGACCATATGAAGACACAGCAAGAAGGTGGCCATCTGCAAGCCAAGAAGAGAGGCCTCAGAAGAAATCAACTTTGCTGACACCTTGATCTTGGACTTCCAGCCTCCAGAACCAAAAGAAAATTAATTTCTATTGTTTAAGGCACCCCATCTATGGCATTTTGTTATGGCATCCTTAGCAAAAAAATACATCTGTTAAATGAGATGATATTAAATTCGCATAGTAGTTGTGAGGTGTCTTAGTCCATTTTGTGTTGCTAAAAAGGAATATCTGAGTCTGGGTAATATATATACATATATATATATACATATGCTTCTTCTTTTTTTTTTTTTTTTTTGAGATGGAGTCTTGCTGTGTCGCCCAGGCTGGAACTCAGTGGTGTGATCTGGGCTCACTGCAAGCTCCGCCTCCTGGGTTCACGCCATTCTCCTGCCTCAGCCTCCCTAGTAGCTGGGACTACAGGTGCCCACCACTACTCCCAGCTAATTTTTTTGTATTTTTAGTAGAGACAGGGTTTCACCATGTTAGCCAGGATGACCTTGATCTCCTGACCTCGTGATCCACCCACCTCGGCCTCCCAAAGTGCTAGGATTACAGAAGTGAGCCACCGCACCTGGCCTATATTTAAAAAAATAAAATAAAATAAAATAAAGTTTATTTGACTTATGATTCTGATGGCTGAAAAGTTGAGGAAGATTGGGCATCTGCATCTGGTGAGGGCTTCATGGCAGAAGGCAAAGGGGAGCAAGGATGTGCAGAGATCACCTGGTGAGAGAGGAATCAAAGGAGAGAGGGGATGCCAGGCTCTTTTTAACAACCAGCTCTTGCAATAATGAATGGATTGAGAGCTCACTCATTCTCAAGGGAGAGCATTAATCTATTCATGAGGTCTGTGTCAATGACCCAAACACCTTCTGTTAGGCCCCACCTCCAACACTGGGCATCAAATTTCAACATGAGGTTTGGAGGGGCCAAACAATCAAACCATAACATGGACCAAAATAAATTAATAAATGCTAAGTAATAATAGTGACTAACATTTACTCACCACTTACTATACACCCTAGCACTAAGATCAAAGCCTGGGGCATGGCTGCTGCTCAATAATGCACTCATTGGAGATTTTTATTATTTTTTAAATTAATATTTGCCCAGTAAGAAAAGAATGTAATTCCAACCACGGTTTTGGATGTAATCTTAAATGTTTACTATTAACAGCTTGCCTTATTTCCAAACTTGGGGGAAAACACCATCCTCCATGAGTGGCAGCCTTGTGCGGTTTTTTCTTCAGCACATGGATAAATTACAGCTTAAGGAGTGAAAATAATTTATTTCACTTCATCCATTATATCAGGTAAGAACAGGGGAATATATGCAATTTTGAGTGTCAGACTGTAATTCACTGCATTAAATGAGAATATTGGTTTTGACCCATTCTTTTTCCTTTAGAGGTCTTAACCTAACTCTGTAGGGCTGTCAAAAGAGACTTACCATTTTAGTGAGAGGTGGAGACAGCTGGAATAAAAGCATGGTTTAGAAAGAGCCAGAAAGGTAGCAAGGAGAGGAGCACATAAATTTGCCTGGATGGGGCAGGGAAGGAAGACAAGAAGAGGAATACATTGAGCACCTGATGGTGACTTGAGAAATTTAATGTGGATTATGGTACGATGACAGATGAGCATGTCTGGTGGAGTGTTTTTAGCATCAATATGTAAAAACAACCGAGAGGCAAATAACCTTTAAGGTGATCCTAGAAAATCTGAACTATTCCTACAATAACAATGAAGGGGTCATTTGGTAAAGTGGTCTTGTAAGGAAATTCACAAGTAACTCTTTCTGTGGTTCTGTAGACGGAAAATGTGCAATGGGATTCAGAAATCCATGGGAGTCAACCTAAAACGAATGTGCTGAACTCTGCTCCACTCTAATCCTGAAGCAGAGAAGAATTACCATGGTACAGTTTAATTATCATGGTACAGTCTAATTATCATGGTACAGTCTAATTATTGGGGAGAAGGCAAGTTAGGATTTCAGAAGACTTCAAAAGTCCAGTTTCTGTCTTACAGGTAAATGCAGTAACTAGAAATAGCCCAACAAAATATAGGCTAGTAGAAGTTCAGTTAACTTTGCTTTAATGACTATTTAAGAATCACATATAATTAGAAAATATGATGGGTTTATACTTAATGAATGATTTGAATTATTTTTAATTTTAGGAACTGAAAGAGTTTTCATGTTGTTCCTTATCTTAGTCAAATATTTTGTGAGTAATATATGAGGATAAACTTCAGCCTAGCCTCTAGACCAATTATCATAAATTGCATATTTATTGCATCAGGTAATTGAATTCTTGGGCATCCTTTGTCCCTATTCCCTACTTCCCCTAAGAGGATTGCCTCGTAAATTTACAACAAATCATCTTCGACAAATTGCACCAACTCCTAGTTTGTGAATTATTTGATGTATTCTCTTAATGTATAGTTTAGCTTAACTCAATATGTTAATTCAGTAAGTGTGTGCCAAACTTTGATGACTTTTTCTCACAAAGGCCTAAGCTCCACAAAATTAAAAGACAAAAGTAAAAACAAAAACCTTTTCTCTCCTCCAAGTTAGTTAATGTGATATTAACTTGCCCTAAATAACATTTTCTATTGTCAGGGATTTCAAGTATGTTGAGAGTCTAAAATTTTTTTTTAATATTCTTAACTTCGTCCTGTATCACAGAGTCAAGAGGAACAGGGAACCTGGAGTTTAACCTCTTAACTAAGAATATTCTGGATAGTACAGTTTGGTTTTGTATACATACAATTATTAGCTGAGTGTCAATTGCAGATTCATGAATAGAATGACTAACAGGACAAGACCTCTTTGCCAAGCCATTAACTGAGTTTACGGTTGTCAAAGTAACTGTCATTGTGACCTGTACATAAAACCAAAATGATAAGGACATCACTGAAAACAAAAATTCTTGAACTTATGGTCACACAAAGAACAAGTTTTGTGATTTGCAGTCTCCAGTGATTACATTAGCTGATTCTAACTTGAAAATTCATCAAATCCGTGTTTTACTGAATTGATTGCTAATTCGTTTTAGAAAATGAGTAAATTAGCCCTATATGCAGGACTTGAGTTGCTTCTCTCTACATTGCCACTGCGTTCCAGGACAGGTAGGCATAGGCCTAGCATTCATTAGTAGTTATAATTTCTATTTGCATACTCCCTGATCCATCTCTGACAATCCCGTATAAACTGCATGTAATCAATGAAGAATCATTGTGTTGTGATCAGTAGTAATGTCATAAACTGCTATGAGACACTGCAACCAGCAATCTCAGGGTAGGAATGAAAGATGAAAATAGGGAGTAAAGGTGGCAGTTTCCAGAGGGTGAGTGAGGCCTCCTCTTGTCTCTGCTCCATGACGGAAATTGATATTACCCAGATGGATATTAACGAACAGCAGGAAAGTTGACTGCATCACTACAATTAATGCATACTGGTGACTTCAAGTGTTAATTTGTTCTCAATGTAACTGCATGAAAGTTATCAACATAATTTCCTCTGACAAGTGATTCAGTCTAGGAGAAAAACTATGAACCCTCTGTGGTTCGTTATCAGGCATCTGTAAACTGTTTTTTCCTTCTCCCATCCAATCTGCAGGTATTCCAGGCTGGCTTGAAAACACTAATGATGTGCAAAGGCAAGGCTGTGATTTACTGAGACATACCCTCTTGTATAAACATGGTAAGGTTCACTATCACTTCCAGAAAGTGTCTTTAATAGGGGTGACAACTCATGTTATAAATAGCGTTTTCTAAAAATCCAGAGACGAAATGAGCTGGGCTTGGGATTTGAAAACACACTGCAGACAGACCAGGGCGAATTAGTATGCACCGTGGAATTATCTCAGCTTCCTAATGATGCTAACATTTATTTTTACTTAATCGCAGAAAATGACAATGGGGCAAGAAAGACCATAAGTATGAAGAATGGAATTTGCCAAATAGAGAGAATTCAACATCCTGACCAATTTCAGCATCTCTTGGGAGACCTTTCTGTCAGCACTTAAAGGAAGGAAAAAGAGAGGCACCATTTTTCCTCTGTGCTTTTGTCGATTTCTTTGCTGGTTGTTTGGGCCTCAGACTAACCCATGAGTCATTCTGCATAAAGGAGGATGGGGTGGGAGGAGCGGAAATGGAAGCAGTTCTCTCTTATCTATTTGCAAGCGCTTTATTTGAAAAAGGCTAAATATAATTGAAGCTAATATTATTAACATGCATCAACTCTCGGATTTTTTTAAAGATCCATTTGTTTGATAACGTTCATTTTCATAAAAGCTCTTGCATGAGTTTGATGCTTTTAACTTTCACTCTATTAACTGAAAGTGGTCAGGAAGAAAGCGAATATTCCAGAGCAGCAATAGGTTCTTGTTTAAAGATTTCTCCCAAATCTCTGAGATACACCACTAGTCCCATTGTTGTTTAGGTGGTGGTGGGCTGTAACTCCAGCTAAATAGGACCGAATGCTTTATCTTTAGAATGATGCCCCTCCCCTAAATACCCTATATTCAGAAATGCTGAAGAAACGGTTTGACCATTTGTAACGTTTTTATTACCAATCTACTAACGGTTACGCATTTGTCTTAATATTTCTGGAAACTACTTGAAGACAGCAGGTTGCATGTCCCACCAGCAAAGCAACTGGGTTTCATGCAAACAAATGTGTTCTGCCAATTTTAGTTTTTGAACAGAGTAGAAAAGAGAGGAAGATGACCATCTATTCAAGGAAGGGGGAGAGGAAAGGATTTTAAGTGTTGAGGATGTGTTCTCAAATAAACCAAGCACCAAGAGCACAGAGGCAACAAGATTTTGAGGTCAAATGAACTTAAGCTATTTACAACTGCTGCTTTTTTGAGACAGGGAGAAGATCTTTAAGGATAAAATTATGCCCTCTAAGTTTGTCACTTAACTCACCCCTTCTTTGGAAACAGACAAGTGAAAACAAGATGATGGGCCTGGTGTGGTGGCTCACACCTGTAATCCCAGCACTTTGGGAGGCTGAGGCAGGTGGATCATTTGAGGACAAGCATTTGAGACCAGCATGACCAACATAGTGAAACCTCATCTCTACTAAAAATACAAAATCAGTGGCATGTGCTGGTGCATGCCTGTAATACCAGCTACTCTGGAGGCTGAGGCAGGAGAATCACTTGAACCCAGGAGATAGAGGTTGCAGTGAGCCGAGATTGCACCACTGCACTCCAGCCTGGGTGACAGAGCGAGACTCTGTCTAAAAAAAATAAAATAAAGTAAAGGTGATGGAAGCCTAAAGTCCATGAGCCTAATAGAACATAAACATATTTTCCAAATAACCAGAAAAGCTTCAATATTCCTAACCCTTTTTAATATCAGAGAGAGGAGGAGAGAGAGGAAGTGCCACACACTTTTAAAACAACCAGATCTTGTGAGAACTCACTCACTGTCACAAGGGTAATACCAAGGGGGATGGTGCTAAGCCATTCATGAGAAAGCCACCCCATGATCCAATCACCTCCCATGAGACCCTACCTTCAATTCTGGGGACTATACCATTCAGTATGATATTTGGTGGGGTCACAGCTCCAAACCGTATCACAGACATTGCTTTGAACTGGAGACACATGTACTTTTGTCCTCTTATGCACATAAGCAAGTTCTTTCTTGAGAATATATAGCTAGTTGAATTATTAGGTCTTAAAAGCTGTGCACATCAAATTTAGTAGATTATGCCACATTGTTTTCCAGTTTGTTTGGACCAGTGTATGCCTCCATCAATGCACGAAAGATGCCATTGACCATATTCTCACAATCCCTGATATTGTTAGTCTAGTTTTTGCAAGTTTGGTGGATGAAAAACAGAAGGTATCACATTGCATTACATTTCCGTCATTGCTAATGAGAATGACCATATTTTCATAAACCTATTGGTCATTTTTGTTTCCTTTTCTATGAATTATCTTTTCATTTCTTCCTTTGCCCATCTTTCTACTGGGTAAATAGAAATATTTAGACAGACATTGCTGTCTACCTACACAGTATCTAAAAATATTTAGACAGGACAAGTATTTTTCTTTCGATATTTTTTTCTTTGGTGATATTTTTATTATTTGCTAGATACATTCCAGATATGAATTCTTTATTAGATTACATGTGTTTAAAATATATTTTCCTTACATAATTATAGCTTATTTTTTACTTCTCTTTTGATGAAAAGAAATTCAAGTAATTAATATAGCCCACTTACCAAACTTTTGTTTTAGGTGTGTCTTTTTAAAAATATCACTCCTATCTCAAGTTCATAAAGATATTCTTCAATTTGTTTTCTAGAGTTCTAATTTTGATTTCTACACTTTCACTCTTAACCCAAAGAAGATTGATTTTTATATGATGCGAAGCACTTTCCTATTTTCTTTTCTTTTTCACACAGCAACCAGTATCTTAGCACTACTTATTGTATTGTTCCTCCTTTAATTCTATAGCCAACTTGTCAGATCCACCACTGATGCTATTGGGATTTTGATAAGAATTGCATTAAATTCATAGACCAATTTACCCAAGAAGCAACAACCACAAATATGGTATATCTCTCCATTTATGTGTCTTCTTTAATGACATATAAGTCATTACATTTTTAAAATAAAGTTTAAAAAATTGATCCATAAATGTCTTGCAATTATTTTATTAGTTTTAGTTCTTCATGCCTTTATTTTTATTATTTAAAATGTTCCTTTTCTAACTTATTACTGATACATAAAAGGGCAATTAATTTTTTGTTTAAATATTCTATTTTATTCTAATAATTTGTCTTTGTTTCTTCTTTTCTAATTTTTATATGTAATTTTTTCCCCTAATCTTTTGTCCATTGGCTAGAACCTCCAGGATAATGTTGTGTGTAAGTGATGACATGGGCATCCTTGACTTGTTCCTGATTTCAACATAGAATATTTATCACAGTTAAGTGATACTAAGCACTCTTTGCAGTGTAACCCTGTGTCCTACCACTTTATACCTAAACAACCTAGGGCATAGATACAGGTATGACTGGGCTCTGAAACAATCTGAACACTGTATCTGTTATTGAATCTAATTATTTTCTGTACATCCCCAAATTCTCTTGTCAAAGAATAAGAGTACATTCCCCAAATGCTAGTGCCCACCCAAGTACCCTCACTAAATCTCCAAACTAATTATAACTAAAACATAAATTATCATCTTATCCAGCAAAAGAACAAAGCAGTTTTTAAGACCAACAGGGCATTGCTTGAAACCTTCATGTCATTTTAGACTCCTTCCTCTCCTTTACTCCAAAATCCTGTTGGGTCCCCAATCTTATCTTCATGGTGGACATGTATCCCTTCCTGCAACAAACACGTTCATGTATATATTTTCATCTCATGCTCTCTCTCCTAGGTTAGTTTCACCCTCTTAATTGGTTATGTTTTTCTTATTCACATTTTGCTAATTAAATGAAGCTTCACTATGGCTTTATATGGAAAAGAACAGCCTAGAGAGTAAGAAAACTTTTGTGTTTGTTTAAACGCATTTCCAGGACATTGATATCATACTAGCCTCATTCTCTTGGGTACATACAGCACACAAAGGAGCTGTGACAGTAGACCTCACATTTCCTTTCATTAATTTGTACAAATTAAAGCTGCTGGCATTATGTCAACCACTATTATTGATCATCTCCTTAGTATAGGGCACTGGGTGAGGAGCCAAGGGGATATAAAGATATGTAAACAAGAACCTTGTAAGTCTAGACAGGACACAATCAATTAGTTCTATTGGTTGAAATTACTACTATTTGAAATCTTTGTTGTTATATTTATGGAGACTAACAGCTAGAATTGTTAATCCTCTTTTTTCTCTCTTGCCTTTAGCCTTTTCATTAACTGGACCTACTAATGTACTACACACACTCAGTTCATAAATCTTAGTCACAGATACAATCATTTTCGTATCCTAGTTCAAAAGATGTTTTGTTTCATCTCTTCTTTAACCTTGAGGATAACAAAACAGATATCAAGGGCCATTGTCCTTGAGAGCCACTCCAAATGCTTTTGTCTAACCTTCTTAAACATATCACACATCTCCAAGGATAATGATTTTACCAACTGCTTAAAGAAAAAAACTTCAAAATATTTTCCCCCAAAAGGTGTTGTCATACCATATGCAAATGAAATGTGAAAAATCTCACTTTCCATGTTGGAGAATATACTGTTTTTGTAAAGCTAGAGGAAAAAATTTAAAATTACTGTGCTGAAAAGATTGCATCATTTGATTCTCTTGCATTACCAGGGAACTGGGTGAGATTCTTATTGTTTGGGGACATTCCAGGAGAGGGAATAAATTACGCAAGTAGCCCTGGCCATCAGGGCTGGGGCACCTGGAAGCAGGTCTGGCAGGTCCATTCTCAGTCCACCACATGACCTATATGAGTCAGGGGTCACAGGAAAAATAGAACCAATTTGATGTGTATAGAGAGATTTATTTTAAGCAACTGGCTCATGTGATTATAGAGGCTGGTAAATCCAAAATCTTCAGGATAGGCAGGCAGCCTGGAGACCCAGGAAAGAATTGTAGTTTGAGTCTGAAGGCTGTCTGCTGACAGAATTCCCTCCTACCCCAGGGACGTCAGTGCTTTTCTCTTAAGGCCACCAACTGATTGGATAATGCTCACCCACCCAGCTTATGAGAGGTCATAAGATTTACTCAAAGTCTACTGATTTAAATGTCAAGAAAAACTTCACAGAAATATCTCGAACAATGTTTGGCCAATTGTCTGGATACCATGGCCTAACCAAGTTGACACATACAATTAACCATCAGAGGGGTGCACCAAAATCTCACAAATCATCACTAAAGAATCTACTCACGTAACCAAATACCACCTGTTCCCCAAAAACCTATAGAAATAAAAAAAAATTTAATTAACCATCACAGGACCCACATGGCTTAATTTCTCAGTAAGAGACACTTACTCAAGATTTCAGGGACTATGGCTGAAAACGTGGCACCATGCCAACTCTGTGGCACATTCAGGCATCCGTCCTTGGAGATTACCCTGATATAACTTGGCAAGCAGTGAAGACACTGTCATCGTGTTTATGGGGGCCTATGTTTCCAAAATAGTGTGAACCTAAGTCTGAAGAAAACATTAAGTAGGGGCTCTGAATGTGATATTCAACATTGGCCCTTTCCAACTCAGTCTACTTTTCCAGAAATTATATTCAACTCAACATTAACCAAAGACTTATGTTCGATTTCCTTTGTTTCATTTTATCACATATACCTCTTTATAATCATAACATATCTCTTTTCCTTTGCTTATTTTATCATAATATACCTATTTAACAAAGATGGGTGAGGAGCTGAGGGAGTATAAATATGTGTAAACAACCTTGTAGTCTAGATACGACATAATCAATTAGTTCCATTGGTTGAAATCAAGATTATTTGAAATCTTTGTTACATTTATGGAGACTAACAACTAGAGACCAACCTCTTTAACAAACAGGTATATTATGGTTTGCAATGCAAACTTGCATGCATTTTTCAGATAAAATAAGAGACTTCAGGGAAAAGTTTTTCTTTTCATAATTCCTTTTTTTTCTTTTTTCTTTGGAGATGGAATCTCACTCAGTGGCCCAGGCTGGAGTGCAGTGGCATGATCTTGGCTCATTGCAACCACCGCCTCCCAGGTTCATGCCATTCTCCTACCTCAGCCTCCCAAGTAGCATCACCATGCCCAGCTAATTTTTGTATTTTCAGTAGAGACGAGGTTTCACCACGTTGGCCAGGCTGGCCTTGAAGTCCTGACCTCAGGTGATCCGCCTGCCTCGGCCTCCCAAAGTGCTGGGATTACAGGCATGAGCCACCACGCCCAGCCCATAATTCCTTTTGGACTATGTGTCCCAGTCTTTCTCAGAGACAATTCTTCAACTTATACTTTTTTGCCATTAGACACAACAATTTAAGAAGAATTTCTGTGACAGCTTCACCTTGGTCATCTTAGAGCTCTTAGCCACCTTGAATAGGAAATTTCCCACTGGCTAGCTTATGAAGCTGAACCGCAGGCTGACCACTTGGCATTGCCAGGACAAGACAGTTTCAATCTCCTTCAGTGAAGAGGACAGGGACACAGTTGGGCTAATTCATTCTTCGCCTCTGCTTCCTGCCTCCCGTCCTGGCTGCTGAAAGATGACAAAGAGAGACATGAGGAAGTGTGAATGCTACATAGCAATCCATCACTGATATACAAGCTTAGGACAAGCATACTCTGCAGAAAGAAAAACAGTTTAAGACATTATTCATCCAACAAATATTCATGGAGCACCTATTATACATCGATAGCATTCTACTAGGCACCTTGGTCACAGTATGCATCTTGTTTGGTTCTTGCTGTCAGGAGGTTTGTTGGTATTCAAGCAGACATAAAAGTATAAGACAGTAGCATAAGCTTCATCCTAAGCATGTTTGCTACATAATTGAATTTGATCATCCATTTTAAGGCTTAGTGAAAAACCAATTGTAGAAAGCCTTTAATTTAAAATGGAAAAACTCAGTGATTTCCTCCTACTGAAAATTTAGAGGAAAAAAACCCTTATTATCTAATAAATTATCTTCATTAAAGATGCATTAGTAATCAATCTTCATAACATCTGGTGACAGCTACATTGCTTATTTAAAAAAGCAACATAATCTCCCTCTCCGAGCATGCTTTTTATGGTTCTTCTGAAAGAAACGTATTAAACTCAGCCATAGAAGAAAGTAAACTACTTTACAATAGATTAGTGTCTTATAAATAAGAAAATGCTTAGCATAATATTTTAATGGCTACTTTAATTTAAGGCGTAATATATCACTGCCCAAAATGTCTACTGCAGAACATAGTTCTTGCTGTTGATGGGCAAACCCTAGAAAGAAGACAGCATGGAGTTTATGTTTCCTACTCTTCAAACTGAACAATAGAAGATCGTAAAGTGCTTTGTGGGCTATCCACAGCAAACGGCATTTTCCTCCTGCCTTGGAAATCTCATGCACACAGTTGTCCTGGAATGCCCAATATTCATCGTTAGAAAGGCAGATGCTTCTGAAGGCTCATTGGCTCTTGTAAATATATACTGACATGTTGAATTTTCCTCTTTTAGAGACCTCAATGTTCCTATAGTTCTTAGCACAAAGTATCAAAAGATCCAAAAAGGATCATAAAAACCTATTAGTAATGGATTTGTTTTGGCTACTTTCAGACAAATGGGTCATTTCTATATTTGGCTGCTGAAGAGGCATTATTTACAAAGTGAAAGAAGCCAATATCCCCACAAAGTGATTCATAACTCCTTTCAGAAGCCAATGGCCCACTTTACTCTCTCAGTGCCCCAAGGTATTGAGTTGAAAAGAAGTGCATGTACGAAAAAGGCTAAAGAGCTGCCATATAACATGACCTCCAGCCAAGTGACGAGAAAGTGGTCATAAAAAGGGTTTGAGAATAAGGGATCATTTAAGGCATTGGAGAAAGATGAGGTAGGGGGGTTCACACAGTTGGGAAACTGGAACTCAGAGGAAGAACAAACAGTATTTGTGGAAATAATAATAAATATGTCATGAATGAATGAAGCCAAATGAAGAAAATAAGAGAGTTCTCTCTCATATCTAATAACGTTCTCTCCTTCTGCCATACAATGGTGTGAATGTGTTCCTTCCAAAACTCATGTTGAAACATAATCCCTATTGTGTTGATATTAAGAGGTGAGGCCATTTGGGAAGTGATGAAATCACAAGGGCTCTGTTCTCATGAATGGGTTAATGCCTTATAAAGGTCTGGAGGGAATGAGCTTAGGCCCTCTTTGCCCTTTCTCTCTTCTACCATCTGAAGATGCAGCAAGAAGGCCCTCAGCAGACACCAAAGGCCAGCACCATGACCTTGAACTTTCCAGCCTCCAGCACTGTGGAGAAATAAGTTTCCATTGTTCATAAATGACCCAGTCTGTGTTATTTTGTTACAGCAACACAAACAAAGATACCCTGCCTTGCTTGCTCTCATTCTAATCAAGCCGAGTGTATTCTTCTTTTCTTTCTTTTCTTCTCTGTAGTGTGTTTCTCTTGAGTGCACAAGATCGTTCCTCATTGACTTTTGAGGTCACTCTCCCACGGTCGCTGGATGAATGAACACCTGATTCCACTTCCCAATTCCACCATTGACTACACTTGTGATCTTGAGCAAATCTATTACCCTCTCTGAACCTTAGTTTGATCATGTGTAAAATAAGAACACCAGCACACACCTCATATGGTGAATACATTTCATAATTTCCCCAGGATTGCTGATGTCAGCCCACAGTTGTGTATTTCAGTAATTTCTAGGGAAATTACACTGACCAGGAATGGAGTTTACATGCTTGACCCCTGATCCTTGAGGCCTGACTGCCTGTCAGCTTCAGTTCATTCACCACCTGCTCCACACCTTTCTGTCAACACTGACACTGCTTATTTCTGAAGTTCCTAAACCTGTCTGCTCATCAGAATCACCCAGAAACCTTTCAAAAACTATAAATTGCAAGGACTATTTAAGTTAGAATTTCTCAAACAACTGCATCAGAATCTAAGGGTGGGAGTAGGGTGGGAATTGGAGTGTCCATGTGCATT
>NW_012104588.1:435545-448295 GCF_000951045.1 Mandrillus leucophaeus
TTTACAGAAGTTTTCAATCCAAGAATTCTGATATGTCATCAGGCTTGGGCCATGTTCAAGTTCTATTTCCCAGTGTGGAAAACTGGCCTAGACTAATGCCTTCTCCCTGCAGCCAAACCACTGCATGACCAGTGATGTTCTAGGAGTCCACCTTGGTGACTTTCCTCCCATTGAAGTTGACTGAGTCCTCTTCTTCCCCATTGCATGTGTCTCAAGCCTGCTCCCAGCTCTGCTCTTCCCAAACTGTCTCACCCTCTGCATTTAACTCTCTCAAGCCCAGCTTTTCCATATGTCAAAACAACCTCAGCCTCTTACATATGCCCTCCACTGAACTTTAGACATCTGATATCCTAACACCCAAGGTTCATATCTGACTACGTCTAGTGACCCCACGCTTAGCTCTTAACTCCAAGGTTACATGGTTACTTTCTCCCAAGACTTCTGTTCTTTGCACAGCATCAAGCAGTCCTTCTAATTAGCCGTATAAATCCAGAGTATTGGTTCGCCTTTCCTGAATCCACCATAAATGCCTTCCATCCCTTTGCAGGAACCCAGTATTCAGGTATCTTTAACCCTGAAAAGCAGATCCAGACTCTTCTGAGTTTTCCTGCAAGGGCTGAGTTAATGGAATGCAAATGCTCTCTTGGCAAGTGCCTTGGGAAAAGCATGAGCAATTCCTCAATAGAGCCGACAGGTTGTACCCACACAACAGTGGAGCACCTTTTTCACTACCAGACCCTCCATGACCCAGAGCCAGCCTTCGCCACTGACACTTTAAACTTTGATACTCTGTTCCTCTCATCCATATTCCCTGTGTAGTTAAAAATACATCACACGCAGACACACACACACATGCCCATACTGACCTGAAAAGAAGTGCATGAAGGCATTTTGTGTGTATGTGTGTATATGTATGTGTGTGTATGTGTGTGCAGCTCATAAGCCTGGTGCCAAAAGAAACGTGCAACAGAAACTATGTCAGCAGTTGTGAGGAAGGAGCTGCCTCGGGCACCTCTCCAAGGATAATGAGTTTGCAAGGGAAGTTGGGGGTAAGCAGGTATTTGGATGTTTTCGGTTGCAAGTTAGTAAATATCCAATTCAAATAGCTCAAGCAATAAAGATATAAAACGAGAAGATCAGAGAAAGGGTGATTGCTCATTGCTGTGGCATTTCATTGATATGATCCAGGTTCTGTCTGCCTTTTTGCTCTTCTGCTTCCCGGTGTGGTAATATCTACTCTCAGGGCTATCAGATATCTGCTGTAAATCCCAGCATCATTTACAGTCACGGACTGGTGCCTCTCCCTGTGGCTCCCTTTTCATTAGGAAGTCAACCTTTTTTTAAGACCCCCACGCAGACACACACACAACATCCTTTCCCCCTCCTGTTCCCCTCCACCAGGACTGGACCACAAACACAAGTCCCAGCTTGAAGCAAGTCTGGGAAAGTGAATATCCAGCAAGTGTGTGTCCCTAGAGGGAAGCTGGATCCACCAGGAAAGAAGCAGCTGCAGGGCTGAGGCAGGGACAGAATGGGTGGTGAGTAACAGCCCACACTGGGTGACCCAGGGACTCAGGAATGAATGAAGAGAAGAACAGAAGCGTTTTTCCTACCTGTAACTTGGACGGTCTCTCTTCCTATTGCACCGGAAATCATAAAGCATTCCAGTAGTCTCTACATATCCAGACATATCTCAGAGGTGAAAGTCCAGATACTCAGGCCTCACCATTTTTGGTCACTACCTAAGGACATCAAAAGCATTTCACATCTTTCTAGGCACCAAAAGAAAGCTGGGAAGGCATTCTCTTTTTAAGTACATATCCCACACAGACACACAAATTCTATAAAGGTCTGAAAGGTGTGCCTTAGCTCAGGTTGCTATGCAAAAATACCATTAATTGGGGTCTTAAATGATAGATATTTCTCCAAGTTCTGGAGGCTGGGAAGCCTGAGTTCAGGGTGCCAGTATGGTCGGGTTCTGGTGAGAATCCTCTCCCTGGTTTCAACAGTCAGCTTCTTGCTGTGTCCTCACCTGGCAAAAAGAGGGGGAACTAACTCTCTGGCCACTTCCCAAAGGGCACTAATTTCACTCATGAGGACTCCACCTTCATGAACTAATCACCTCCCAAAGGCTCCACCTCCACACCCCCGTCACATTGGGGATTAGGGTTCCAACAGATAAATTTGGAGGGACGCAATCAGTCTACAACAAGGTCAAAGTCAAAAGAGGAAAGGAGGTGGTAGGCAGGGCCTGGACTCACAGCCCACCTTCTGGTTAATAGTGGCAAGAGTCTGCCAAGCACACTGAGTCATGTCTGAGGCTCACCTGGGCTTCCAGACAGGACAGTTAAACTGAAAGAAAATGAATGAGGGCACCAACTATTAAAGAAATTAGTTTAAATCTAGAGCTGGTGAAGCCTGCAAATTTGTGGATAAGGAAAATTAACAAGGAGTGTTAGCAAGTAATGGCTGAAGCAGGAACTTGGAAGTCAGAATCTGGGCTTAAGTCCAAACTCCGGCCCTGGATCATGGTGCAAACTTGGACAAGGCCCTCTGGATGGCATAGGGTTGCCATAATGTCGTGTAAATGATGTGGGGCATGTTCTGAGTCTGCAGTGAGAGGAAACAGGAATTATTTGCAGATAGAGGGTGCTGACATAAGTAGGCAGCTCAAAAGTTAGCTCAAAATTCTAATTAATTAGCTCAAAAGTCTAATGCTCATTGACACCAGTGTAAATTGGGCAAGGTATTACAGTGTTAGGCAATTCTACAAACTTCCACGGCAGTGCTACTTCTATGGAGAAGAGAAGGGAGCCTTCTGGACCTCACTGGCCCTCCTCACATGCTCCACTTAGTCCTTCTCTGCCCTCCCACACAAAAACTGTATCTGATAATTTTATGGGGTCAGGGACCACCCCCACCCCAGTCTTGCTCCCTTAGTCCCCTGAAGCACTTCAGCATCTTAGGACTGTTTCCAGTGCCCTGCCCTTCTCTAATTCTTGTGCTTCTTCAAAACTTACCTCTCCTGCCTACCATTACTTCTGAGGCAGAGAGGTCACCTAAGTGCTGTCAAGCAGCGACGGCTACTAGTTGATTCAGGGTCAGGAAGTGCCCCATCATCCTCTCCCTCTCCCATGAAGTATCTTCCATGGAGTATTTTCTCTTTATAGGGGCCTTCTGTCTACATATAGGAAATTCAATCATGGGAAGACATCTACTGTCCTTGAAATCATTACTCTGTTCTGTCTGTCACTAAGGCAAGATTTCTCTTGAGAAATTATCCTTATTTTGCTTTAGATGCAGTATAGCACAGTGGATGAAAGTGTGGGGCTCCAAGGTCACAGTCACTGAGTTCAAATCTTGATTGTCTTAGTCTATTTTGTGCTGCTATAACAATACTATAGACTGCGTAATTTATGAACAATAGCAGTTTATTGGGCTCATGATTTCTGGAGGGTGGAAAGTTCAAGATCTAGGGGTTGCATCTGGTGAGGGCCTTCTTGCTGCATCTGCATCATAACATGGTGGAAGGCATCCCATGGTGAAAAAAGCACGTGAAAGCAAGCAAGAGAACTCACTTTTATAACAAACCCATTTTCATGATAATGACATTAGTTCATTCATGAGAGCTCTTCCCTCACCTTTAATCACCTCTTAAACTTTTAACCTCTTAAATGTTCCACATCTCAACACTGTTGCATCGGATTTAAGTTTTCAACACATGGACTTTGGGAGACATATTCAAACCATAGCACTTTTTCTACCATTTGTCACCTGCGTAAACTCTGGCAAGTTATTTAACATTTCTATGCCTAAGTGTTTACACAAGAAAGAAAGAGACAGACAGAGATAGAGGCAAAAAGGTTGCTAGTAAATACTTCATTGGAATGATCTGAAGTTTTATTGAGTGTTAATGGACTGAATGTTTGTATGCTGAAGACCTAAATATATACATTGAAGTCTTAAGCCTCAATGTGATGGTATTTGAAGTTGGGGCCTTCAGGAGGTAATTAGATTTAAATGAAGTTATGAGAGTAGGCCCCCCCATGATGAGATTAATGTCCTTATAAAAGGAAGAGACAGCAGAGCTCACTCTCTCCACCATGTGAGGACACAGTGAGAAAGTGGCCATCCATAAGCCAGAAAGAGACCCCTTACCTGAACTCAACCAGACTGGCATCCTAAATTTGGACTTTCAGCCTCCAGAACTGTAAGAAATGAACATCTATTATTTAAGCCACCCAGTCTACAAGATTTTGCTCTGGCAGCCCAAACTGATTAGACAATGAGTTAATGCATAGGAATAGCATAGAACAGAAGGCATTGATGTGTGGAAGCACTTACAGGCATCAGTCAGAGGCTAAAGCTTTATTGGCAGTAACAAGAGGGGCAGACTTTGATGATTTTTTTAAATATTGCATCTAAATATTATTTATCTTGATTACTGAGTTTGTTGATGCCCCCTTAAATTTTGTGCCCAACACAAGTGCCTTCCTCATCTCACCTACTCCTAGCCCTGGTTACTCTTCCCTGACACTTGGTAAGTGCTCAAGGACAGTTAGTTGTTATTTATGGGGCAAATTAAAGATAAAAATGTATATATTAATAATGTTTTTACAAATAAATTTATTGGTGTTTGTTTTGCAATTGGTCTGATGAGCAAATCTATTTACAGATCCCTTTCCTGGGGTTTCTGGGTCATTACTTTGCACTGTGGTTTATGAATAGGTCAGAATGTGATTTTTTAAAAAACTAGCCTGAGTTGTGACACGGCCTGACTCAGAAAGACGTATGACTTGTAATAATGGAACCAGCCTAAATTCACGTGGAAGAGGTCTGGCCAGATCATCAATCTCCATCTGGATCCTTGTCTTGGACGCCGAACAAACTCAGCATGGTCCTTTTTGTCTCTCAGCCCCACTTGCCTCATTAGGGCTGACTGCTTACCCTGTCTACTGAACTGGGGCCGACAAGAACATTTCTCACTTTATATGACATTTCAGTCACCCACAATAGACACCGCTTCTGAATATGAGGAACATCATGAAAAACATCACCCAAAAAATGTTTTTATATGTTCCCCCTGGATTTCTATGGTCCCTTTCTTTCAGGGAGTGTAGATCACTTTCTAGTATCTGTATATATCTGTGCACCAGGCAAGAAGAGATGTGATTTCTTCTTTTTGGTAACTGCAAATGCTGCATAAAGCAGACTCACACCTCATCACATTGCTGCAGAATGACATTGTTCAAACTATTTTCTGAGGCCATGATTCTTGGTCTTCTTTTCACGAATCTTCCAAGTTCATCTTCCTCTCCTTACTGGTGCTTTTACCTCAAGGATTCAAGTATTCAGAGTTCATTTAGAGTTAGCAAAAGGACCAAATGTTTTTAACTGGGAATCCCATTTCTAAGCCTCATATTAATTCCACAGTTGGTAGAACTCTTCCCCACAGGCATGCATTAAAGGGAATCTTTATATGATAATCACGGCACCACCATGGTCATTACTGTGGCTATTGGTCAAGAAAGTAGAAAAGGAAAAGTGCAGAGGTATTAGACATTGGATGGGGCCAGAGTCCTGATGCAGTGAGCGTCTTCGGGGAGAGTCAGACAACCATGTCCACATGAACAATCAGAACAGGTCACTGGAGCTGGTGAGCTGCCCCTGAACTCCTGTGAACAGAGAAAGGACTCTTGCAGAATTCTGGCCCTGGCCTGGGAGTCAGGAAACCAGAATCTTCACCTAAGATGTTCCCCTAACAAGCAGGGTGACTTTGAGGAACTCACAAAGCTGGATCTTGGATGCCTAATCCAGATTATAAGGAATTTAGGCTAGACCGGTGGTTTTCTACATGGGTTCCTCTACCAAGTAGAAGTGCCTTCAGGCCACTGTGGGAATAGGCATAGGGACTCAAGCTGATGGGGCCCAGGACTGCCATGTTTGTGGCAGCGCAGTTTCCCTTTCATCTGCTTCCTATATTGGGATACGACTTAAGATTTTGTCTAAAAAAAGAGTTCTGTTGTCGGTAATAAAGCAAAGTAACAAAAAAGAAAATGAAGGAATGAATGGTCTCAAATCTGCCTTTCGTTGTCACTAGTCAATGATTAAATGATAAGAAAATGATATGGTTTGTAAATTTACTCTCTGTCAATACCCTTCAGCCAAAGCCTATCAGGAACACTCCATCATTGAAACTGGGTTTATTATTCATTGCAGCAAGGAAGAGAGTTCTCCAGGAGGAACCGCAAAGAGGGTGTTAGAAGGAGCCTAACACAGGACTGGGGCTTTGGTTAGATCATTGGTGGGGAGAAGGTCTAAGGAAGTGGGAGCTTGGTTTAGATTGGATGCTGCCAGAATGTGGGGAGAATCCTATTATTTGGTATGTTAATCTTTTCCATGGTGAGGGCACACTAGAGTAAGGATAAAACTGTAATTGATAAAGAAACAGCAGTCACTCATTTTAGCTGAGAAGGGGGATGTTTGGTATTTTATGGGTTGCACATGGCCTTGCTTTGTCTCACTCCATCATGGTCTCAGAGTGACCTTGGTTGGTCCTGGTTGCTCTGTGAGCTTGTTTATGTGAGCAGGAGAACAACAGGGCCTGCAATAACACTGAGGTCCAGCTAGGAGTATAAGGCTCCCAGATGTCAGGGACTGCTTTTCATTTCTTTATTTTTTACTTCCGTAAAACAATGCATTTTAACTTGGCGCAGAACCTTATATCAGCACCTTTCCACCCGAGAGTCCCTTGATACAATTAGATGCTTCTCTGAACAACCTGCACAGGATACTCTGTGAAACAATTATATGAAAAATCATCCTCAAAGTGTCTTCTGTACCAGACACTTTTCCCTTTTCTTACCTACCCCAACTCTCCCCCACCCAGAGATGGCTGATGTGATGCTGAGTTCCTGTCTGCTTTGTGCCTCCAATCCTTGGGAAATTCTGGGAGATGCTAAATAAATATGAACAAAGAACAAAAGGGGAGAAAAATAAAAATGAGATGGAAAAATATATGGAATTTTTCATAAATGTTGCTCATTATACCAACAAGCCAATCAGTGCAAATACCGCCTGATTCTTGTAATTAGTTAGTGACAGGGCAGTGGCCATATTAGCATCAAGGTAGACTTCCTTGTAAAGAGAAAATTTGGAGGGTATGTGTGTCCTCTTGAAGGAAGATGGAAATGAAATGAAAAATGTTTAATAAACAGTTTATTTTGGGGGGTGAAATAGACAAGAGGATATGAAAGTAAATTGCATTTGAGCTTTTGATACCTAGATATAGAAAACTGGTGAATATCAATTAAAAGCCACTCTCACATACATACATAGACAAACATACATGTTTGACTTTTTTTTTTTTTTAACATTATATATGATTTCCTGGCAGGAAAAGGGTTACTTAGTGGACTAAGTGATGAGATGAGAAGGAAATATGCGATGAGAACATTTGGCTTTCCTCATTTTTGAGCAGGACTACATTATTTATTTTTTTATCTTTTTGTTTTGTTTTGTTTTTGAGACGGAGTTTCACTCTTGTTGCCCAGGCTGGAGTACAATGGGCCATCTTGACTCACTGCAACCTCCGCCTCCTGGGTTCAAGCAATTCTCCTACCTCAGTCTCCCAAGTAGCTGGGATTACAGGCATGCACCATCACGCCCAGCTAATTTTGTATTTTTAGTAGAGATGGGACTTTTCCATGTTGGCCAGGCTGGTCTTGAACTCCTGACCTCAGTGATCCACCCACCTTGGCCTCCCAAAGTGCTGGGATTACAGGCATGAGCCATCGCGCCCAGCCCATTATTTATCTTAAGATGAGAATGGCAATGATCAGAGGAAGGAACCAAAAGATTCCCATTCAGTTGGTCCTGGTTGCTCTGTGAGCTTGTTTCAAACCCGACAATTAATGAGGAATATGGTCTTGGGCGTGTCACTTAGCCTCTGTGAGACTCCAGTTTCCTACGTTCTCTAATGGAAGACCTGAACGAGCTCTTTAAAGCTCCTTCTGGCTTAAATTTGCTAAATTTACATGATCCACATCCTCTCTTCATCAGAAATAGGCTCCCTCTTCCATGCTCAGCTGATCCCTCAGACATATGATTTATAGTTGAGACTCCAAGGTGAGTGTAGTGCACGTTTTCTGGTTTAGTCCTTTTTGCATCCATGCACACTATGTTCTATCATCTTTATTTAAAACCTTCCATTTTTGTTGATAATCCGTCTCCCTCCCCATTCACAGTCCATGTGGTTTGGATGAGTGTGTCGTCCTCCCACAAACCAATCAGAATTGTTCCATAGTTTAGCCACCATGTTTGATTTGTCAGTATGGATACCTAGCAAGTTTATTCAAGCAAAGTGAACCCTCCAACTTTTCAGGATAACATTTCTGGAGGTTAAGAAGACTTGAACCTGGAGGGTATGAGTCTGGTCGTTTCTAGATGTAATTACCAATTTATAAGAAATATGAGGGAAAAAATATCATATCAAGTACTTTAGTGATGCAATTAGCAACTGTTGAACTCCATAGAAAAAATGATCCAGTTTCCTCAAAAGAAGAAAATGGTGAGGGGGAGGTAGGGAGGTGGGCTAGGTAGAAAGAGATCTAGAAAACCTGTTAACCAATCACAGTGTATAAAACTTATTTGGATACTAATTCAAATACAGTCATGTGTTGCTTAACAGGAATATGTTCTGAGAAATGAATTGTTAGGAGATTTTGTCACTGTGCAAACATCATTGAGTGTACTTCATTGAGTGTACACAAACCTAGATGGGATAGCCTACAATGCACCTAGGCTAGATGGTATGGCCTATTATTGCTCCTAGACTGCAAATCTGCACAGCGTATTACTGTACTGAATACTGTAGGAAATTTTAACATGATGGTAAATCAAAATATGGTATTATAATCTTATAGTACCACCCATCATATATGTGATCCTTCATCAGCTGAAACATCGTTATATGGCACATGACTGTTTATAACACAATCAAAGAAATGTAAGCTGACAAGGTATTTGACAATATTAAAGAATTGTTGTTAATTTTTTTAGATGTGACAATGATATTGCAGGTTTTTAAAAAAACAGTCTTAATCCTTTAGAAAGACAAAATGGAATCTCTATAGATGAGATAGCATCTGGGACTTGCTTTAAAATAATTGCTCTGTTGGGAGGGAATAAATGAAACAAGATTGGCTAGGTGTTGATAATTGCTGAAGCTGGTGATGGAAACACTGGATTCATAACATCATTCTCCCTACTTTTAGATATACTTGAAATTTGGGGCCAGGCATGGTGGCTCACACCTGTAATCCCAGCATTTTGGGAGGCCAAGGCAGGCAGATCACCTGAGGTCAGGAGTTCAAGACCAGCCTAGCCAGCATGGTGAAACCTCATCCTTACTAAAAATACAACAATTAGCCAGACATGGTGGCTGATGCCTGTAATCCTGGTTACTCAAGAGGCTGAGGCAGGAGAATAGCTTGAACCCAGGAGGCGGACATTGCAGTGAGCCAAGATCACACCATTGCACTCCAGCCTGGGTGACAGAGCAAGACCCCATCTCAAAAAAGAAGAAATCTGGACTGTAATTTTTCAAATTTAAAATAAACATACATACTCTTTTATACAATAATTTCACTTTTGAGAAATGATACAAATTATAGACAAATTTTCCTTTTAAAATTACTTGTAATAGAAAGAAACTAAGTTTGTCTTTCTATTTAGATTGTAGTAATTCCTTTCATTATAATATATACCCTTTGATTATGCCAAGGAGCAATTTTTAAAGACATGAAATGTGCTTATTCTTTATTAACTAGAATATATATCAAGATTATAATGTCTCAAATAAGTGAAATATAGATTACATAAAAGACTGGATTTATTTCTAAATAAGGCCATGATTATTATTAAAGGGCATGTATAATTATGGTTAAGATTGCAGGTTCTAGAGTGAATTGGAGCCTCAGCCCAGCCATGCAACAGCTATGATCTCAGGCAAAGTACTTTGCCTCGGTTTTCTAAACTCCCCAATGGGGATAACGATGGTATTTACAAAGCATCTACCTAATAAGTGCTTAATAAGTCTTGGCTATTATTACCATTCTCAGTATCAAGCATATAATAAATGCTGAGCATTGGTTGCCTGAAAATCGATTATTGGTATGGATCGTACTGTCAACTTGAAATAAAAGCACGTAGAGGTGAGTCTCCAAGCAAAAAGGATTTATTTAGGAATGACCAAAGAAATAGGATTACAATTTTGGACAGATACAGAGACCAGGGTGGTCTCTGGCATGTCCAGAAAACAAAGGAAAGTTAGAGTTTTACTGGGGAGAGAGGAAAGTATACAAGTTGTTTTGAAAGAAAGCTCGTTGGTGTTGGCGTCGTCTAACAAGAGCTGGCAAATTCTTATTGACAAGTGTCAGTAGTTGCTAGGTTGGACTTGTAATCTTGGAGTTATGGTTAAGCCCTTGTAGTTTTGAACTGGGCTTGTGAGACGGTTTTTGAAACAAGCGGGGGTTCTTGTATAAGTGGCTAGCTGTCTTTGTGCTGCTAATTTGCCTTGAGTGACTCATGTAGTAAGCTGCAGTTTGAAAACATTTCTTGTGATACTTCCCATTATCAGGAAAATTGTACAAGATAGCCCTCCATGGCCTTCCCCAGCTCCATTTGCTAGGCTTTGACACAAGGGACTCCATTTTTGTTATGACAACTTTCACACCACAACTGACCATTGAACAACATGGGGGCTAAGAGGCTGACCCTCTGCGCACTAGAAAATCCATGTATAACTTTTAACTCACCAAAAACTTAACTAATAGCCTACTGTTGACCAAAGCCTTACCAGTAACACAACCAGTCAGTTAACCACATATTTTGTACTTTACGTGTATTATCTACTGAATTCTTGACAATAAGCTAGAGAAAATAAAATGTTATTGAGACAATCATACAGAAAAGAAAATTTATGTCCTATTCGTTAAGTAGAAGTGGATCATCCTCAAGGGCTTCATCCTTGTTGTCTTCACCTTGAGTCAGCTGAGCAGGAAGAGGAGGGAGAGGAGAGGCTGGTCTTGCTCTCTCATGGATAACAGAGGTGGAAGAAAATTCACATCTAAGTGGATCCGCACTGTTCAAACTCATGTCAAGGGTATTTATAATTTTCCAAAGGGCTGTTGCCACCTTATTGCATTTTATTTTAATGACAAGAGTCAGATGATAACTCTTCACAAAATGAAGATGAAATTTTAGCTACAGAGAAGTCGGCCAGACTTTCCCAAGTGACCTTGGTCATCTGCTGGTGATTCGGAATCTCCCTACCTCAGCCCCCTGGCTTCACTCGGCCAAGACTCCTTTTCCACCGGCAATAAACAGCACCATGTGGCTGACTGTTCACCGCTGTCCATCAGACCCAGACATTATTTTTAATCCCTCTGCTCTAACAGATAATGGTTCCAAATTCCAGGACTGGAGCGATAAGAGCTCCCCTGCTAAGCACTCAGAAGCCAGATGCCATTTAACGTGCCTGGGGCCGCCGATAACTGATAGTACTCCACTACTCCAGCTAAATTTAATTTCTCCTGCTTCTGCTTGCCTTGTCTGGGCACCTTCAGAAGGGTGTTGCCCTGACAGCCGTCTTGATTCTGATGAGCTTTGTCTGCACCCGATTAGCATTCTATTTCTATGCAAATAAGCATTTGCCTTTGTGGCTCCTGGATTAATGGACACTGTGAATTGGAGCCCTGGTCTTCAGAATCCAGAGAGCTGTGGAGTATAAGGGGTGGATGGGACTTTACAGAATCAGAAGCCAAACGTCTTCATTTTAAAGATGAGGAAAGTGGGGCTGAGAGTGACCTAGTGGGTTTCCCAGATGCATATTGCTAGTGAGTGCAGTCAGTCCCAAAATTTGGATCATCATAGCCCATATTTTTATCTCTATGCTATAAACCCCAGTTCAGCTGAAAAAAGTCACAGATTTCTGATAACCATCAATTATTCACTGTGTGTGTGTGAGAGAGAGAGAGAGAGAAAGGGAGGGGGAGAGGAAGGGAGAGAGATGCAAAAACAGAGGTAGCAGTGCGTTTCTCCAAACTGTAGGACTCAGTCCTTTAAAGGGAGTGCTCAGTTAATAAGTTTTTAAAAACTTCTATTTTTAAAATAAAAGTTATATTTAGTTAATGTATATGTTTAAATTATTGACCATTTTTATTTGCTGAACAGTTTCATTCAGCTGATACTAAGAGTACAAACACATACTATGAAATGAATGAACAATAAATATTTTAATGTAAAAGGAAAGGGAAGGCAGGGGAGAAGCTACAAGTCAAAAGGGAAGATAAAAGAAGGGCATCTCATTTGAAGATGAAACAGAAGGGAACAACGATGGCTTAATAAAAAAGTAAATTATTATAACTGACATCCACCTCCCATAAATAACGGCAAATCAGGCATAGTCATAGTCCTCACCTCCATCTACCAGGGCAGATGCGCAGGGTCAAAACAGGGCACATAGAGGACAAAAGCGCCCATGCTCTCCTAGACAGAAGGAGATTGAGGAGCTCTGCAGTTGCAAGGATCCTGATGCCACCCAACACTGAGGAACACACAAGGATCATAATGCCACTAAACACTGAGGGACATGCAAGGATCCTAATGCCACTCAACACTGAGGGACACGCAAGGATCCTAATGCCACTCAACACTGAGGGACACTCAAGGATCCTAATGCCACTCAAC
>NW_012104588.1:448775-527014 GCF_000951045.1 Mandrillus leucophaeus
TGCCACCCAACACTGAGGGACACACAAGGATCCTAATGCCACTCAACACTGAGGGACACACAAGGATCCTAATGCCACCCAACACTGAGGGACACGCAAATCATAATGTCACTCAATACTCAGGGACAAACCGGTGTTGCCCGTACACAGGACTTCTGGAAGGAAACAGTCTTTTGAGGCATAGCTGATAAATATTGGACTGGGCCTGACAGTGTCCGGCAGAAAACTGATTGTAGCACTGAGAATATCTGCAAATGCTTGGGAGTAATTTTGGTGATCATGACAACATGCCTGGGAGAGAAATTCCAACGCAAGGCACTAGTTTTAGATGGCAGGAAGGCTTTAGTGGGCGAGAAAGCCACAAAAGGTTGCAATGGATGTAAAATGGGCCTGCAGGGACAGTTCAGAGGGGCCCAGCAAGACCCCGCTGGATTCACACATGCAGTTTGCAGAGCTGTGACCCCTGTGGGCACCCAGGTCCATGCACTGATATGCTTGAGAACTGATCAATGTTTTCTGTGTCAGAATGAGGAGAGGGAAGTCGTGTGCGCAAAGGAAAGAAAGGAGGCTGAGCCTGAGACAACCTGGCAGCTGTCCTCCCCCTTCCTCCCTGCCCCACCCCATCCCAGACCAGATTTGAGTCCTAGAAAGAAGTCACGTAAGAACATGAAGTAGCAATGTTAAAGACTGGGCAGCTGTGGTGGCGGGAGAGGGGGTCTCCTTCTACAGAAGGCAATGAAGGCACCTTTCTAATCACTTTACATACATGCTATCACTCAATTTTCATGACATAATAATAGTAGGTACTTTTATTATCCATATTTTACAGATATGGAAACCAAGGCACAGAGAAGGTAAGTAGTTCTCCCAAAGACACAGAGTAAGAGGTGGAACCAAGATTCTAGGAGAGATGGTCAACTCAAACACTAAGCAATGCTGCCTCGGCCACACAGGCGACCATGCTCCCGGTGCCTGGGTAACACAGGAGCCCCTCATCCCTTTCGAAACCACTCTTCCCAGAAATTTCAGAGGATTCTTGGCATCATTAGGACCCTGAAGGCAAGCAGCTTTCAGGATGTGGAGTGGAGGAGGATCTCACAGAGGCCTTGGGGCAGGGACGGCAGTGGCCCCTTGGCCAGGAGCATGGAGCAAACAGGGCAGTCAGGCTTGCTCCTGGTGAGAAGGTGCCGCCCACTCAGACACACCACACACCCAGGGCCATATCCAAATTGATGGCCCATCAGAAATTAGGAAGCCATCCACTGGAAAGATCTTTTCCCCAGCAACAAGTACATCAATATGTGCTGTGTGTTGAACGGAAGGACCGAGCTCCCACCAGAGGATCCAAGGAATGGGATTGGTTTAGTCCTGGCCTCACCATCTCCCTTAAAAATGCCAGTCGATGGGACTCACTCATGCTCCAAGCTCTCCAAGGAGATAGTCAGAAAAAAGAGAAAGAGAACCCCCGTAATGTTCTGCCTTCATTCTTCCTCCATGCCCAGACATTACCCTGACCAGTTCTCTTCTCACCTTATATCAATATCCTTAATACCTCAAATTATGGGCATTTAAGGGAAGGAATTAACCAAGCTAACCCAGTCAAATGACCACCAACTTCACTGAGCCCCAGTGACTTAGGAACACTCTCTGGGCTACCAAGGTAGAGTGAAAAAACTGGGCACTTGGTGGAATGGGAGATGTAAAATGTGAAATGGTAGATTGCGTGCACCATTAAAAACAAGGAAGCTGAACATGGTGACAAGTGCCTGTAGTCCCAGCTCCTTGGGAGGCCGAGGAAGGAGAATCACATGAGCCTAGAAGTTTGAGGCCAGCCTAAGCAACATAGTGAGATGGTTTCCCTTTTAAAAACAAAAGGAGAGGAAGCCAGCCAGATCACTATTACTTCTACTGGAGTCTGGGTTTCTTACCAGGCATGTCCAATGTCCTTCATTTTGGCCATCAGCAGATTATGGAGTCTGTTTTGGCAGAGGGAGCTGGTCAGAGGTGCCACCCAGGGAGAACTTAGCTCTGCCCCTCCCTCAAGACCCAGGTGAGGATGTCTTCTGAATCTTCCCACAATCAGGAGAGAGGAGTTCCCCCAATGCAGCCTGCTTAGTGTCCGCAAAGAAAACCAGCGCATTATTATTCCTCTGTCATCCTACAAGTTGCTGAGCCTTGAAAGCTCCAACAGAGGCAGCTGCTGGAACGTGGCTGCGGGGGCAGTGCCACATCTAATTGCTTCACACGTGGCTGCCAGTTTATGGGTCCTTCGCTCTGCGTTTAACACTGTAGCTGCTGATGGACTTTCGCTATTGGAAAATATGCCCCGGTCCTCTGCACACTGTTTTATAACTGATGGGGGAAGATGCTCTCTCATTTGGTAAATTGTATCTGGCCTTTCCAGCTCAGTGGTCATTAATGTTTGTTCTCATCCAATGGGCAGATTCAAAGAAATACAGCTCTCATTAGCTCCCGCTCAATTAAGAAAAATGCTCCTCTGCCCCCATGACTCAAACACAGCTTCCTAGCTGGAGCTGTTTGAGTTCCACAGCTGGAGAGACTGGGGAGGTCATCCAAGCCATCTCTGATGCTTCAGCCCCCAGCCCCAGCAACATCCAGACTACGAATCCCCTCCAGCACCTCCTGCCTCATTCATTCCACACCTGCCTCCTAATGAGCGAGGACTACAATAAGTGACCCTGCTGAGTGCTTGCTGTGTACCAGGTGCTGTCCTAAACGATGGGCATGGCTTAGCTCACGCAGGCATGCTTACAAATCTATGACCTCCAGGGTCACAAGAATGCTCTGGAGCGGAGTTCAAGTTCTACTCCTGACACCTATGTATGAGCTGAGTGAACATGGGCAAGTCACAAAGAGGAAACTCACATTTTTATATTTAAACCAGGTCCAGGGAGTAATAAGGTGAATCTCTGCGGTCAGTGCCTCTATGGACAAGCTGCCTTCACTTTGTTCTCTTTCCTCAGACTGTTCACAGGCAGCTGACTTCCAAATCCTTGTGATCAGCCACCAGGGCCATGAGGGAAAAGGAGAGAATGAATCAGCCAAAATCCCGTCACTATCCTTGGAAAAAATGCCATGTGATGTTGTATTCTAAAATTGGAAAGTTGGAGCTGAAAATAATCAGTGGTAGGTGTGTAAATTGGCATGGCCTCTATGGAGAACAATTTGCTAATATGTCAGAACTTCAAATGAACATCCCCTTTGACCTGGCAATCCTATTTCTAGGAATATATCCTAAAAAATGGGGTTGGTGGGGGAAAGTGTGTGTTCAAGGATATTTATGTCCGTATTGTCTTACTAGCATAAGCCTGCAACAATCTAGACGAGGATTGACTAAATAAATTACGGTATATTTGCACAATGCAATATTACAAGGCCATAAAAAATAAGGCAGCTTTAACAAGATTCAAGTGGAACAATCTTCAAAATATTTTAAGTGAAAAAAAATCAAGATTTTATTGTACATTTTTTAAGTATTTGTACTCAGTTGTTTATATATCATAGAATATCTCTAAAACAAAATCAACAATCTGATCATAGTTGCTGCCTCTGGGGAAACACTTTAGGTGGCTTGAAGTCAGGAGTGAGAGAGATAATTACTTTCACCGTATACCCTTTTGAATCTTGAATTTATGTCATAGGAATGAACTACATATTCAGGAAGTAAACCGTACATAATTAGAATATTAAAAATATTGATGTTTAAATAGATAAAATGCTTATTATTTATTAATTTATTAATTTAGCTTATATTTTTTAAGGGGGAAAGGGACCAGGCATGGTAGCTCACACATGTAATCCCAGTGCAATGGGAGGCTGAGGCAGGAGGATTGCTTGAGGCCAGGAGTTCAAGTCCAGCCTGAGCAACATAGACTCTCTCTCTTAAAAAAAAAAAAAAATAGCCAGGCATGATGATGCAGACCTGCAGTCCCAGCTACTGGGGAGGCTGAGGAGGGA
Source organism: Mandrillus leucophaeus (assembly GCF_000951045.1). Lineage (NCBI taxonomy): Eukaryota > Metazoa > Chordata > Mammalia > Primates > Cercopithecidae > Mandrillus > Mandrillus leucophaeus. The sequence goes on from NW_012104588.1 coordinate 452,754, forward strand.
GGATCACTTGATCCCAGGGGGTTGGGTCTGCAGTGAGCAGTGATCTCACCACTGCACTGCAGCCTGGGTGACAGAGCAAAATCTATCTCTTAAAAAAAGTAATAATAATTAAAGGGCCAGGCATGGTGGCTCACACCAGTAACCCCAGCACTTTGGGAGGCCGAGATGGGTGGATCACCTGAGGTCAGCAGTTTGAGACCAGCCTCACCAACATGGTGAAACCTCATCTCTACTAAAAACACAAAAAAATCAGCTGGGCATGGTGGTGCACACCTGTAATCCCAGCTACACAGGAGGCTGAGGCAGGAAAATCACTTGAACTCAGGAAGCAAAGGTTGCAGTGAGCTGGGATTATGCCACTGCACTCCATCTCAAAAAAAAAAATAAATAAATAAAAGTTGAAAATCATAAATCTCCAGAGAACAATGAAAAAAATAATAAGGCAAATATGCAGAGAAATAAGCTGGCATTTTTAAGGGACATGGTGAGGCCAGGACTAAATCAATCCCATTCCTTGGATCCTCTGGTGGGAGCTCGGTCCTTCTGTTCAACACACAACACATACTCATGTACCTGTTGCTGGGAAAAAGGTCTTTCCAGTGGATGGCTTCCAATTTCTGACGAGCCATCAATTTGGATACTTTGGGAGCAGCTAAAGACCTGTTCTCAGGCTTCTTTGAGTATTTTTATGTCTCCTAACCAGCTTTCCCCCATGAAGTCTCTCCCCATCTGTGATAATTTTTTATGCACCAGTTTGTCTGGGCTATGGTGCCCAGATGCATGGTCAAATATCAGTCTAGTTGTTGCTGTGAAGGCAGTGTGTAGATGAGATAAACATTTGCATCAGTAGACTTTAAGGAAAGCTAATGTACCCTCCCTAATGGGGGTGGCCTCATCCAGTCAGTTGAAGGACTTAGGAGAAAAAGCCTGAGATCCTCCGAGAAAGAGGAAATTCTGCCTCTGCACAGGCTTCAGACTATAGACTGCAGCATCAACTCTTCCCTGGGTCTCCAGCCTGCTGACCTGCCCTGCAGTTGTTAGACTTGCCAGTCCCACACTTGCATAAGCCAATTTCTAAAAATAAATCTCAAGAGAGAAAGAGGAAGACAAAGAGCAAGAAAGAGTGAAACAGAGAGAGAGAAAGACATACTGTTGATTCAATTTCTCTGAGAACCCTGACTAAAACACCACTCAGAGGAATGGCTCCCCACCATCACTCATCCCACTTCCCACATCATACTTGGTGAAGCCTCTGCTATTCTCTTACCTACCAAAGTGCATATGTCCAATCCTGCGGCCTAGGCTGGAAGGTCCCTGTGAGCTGGTGCTATGTCTCCATCATCAGTGCATTTCTAACATTCAATGGAGTACCTGCAAGTGCTTGATAAGGATGTGTTGTTGAATGAGGCTACACGTTTAGTGACAGTGCTCCCAATGCTGAATGCTTAGGTTTGACTCATCTATAGGTTCATATCCAAATCAGCACATCAATTAGGAAGAACATGAAGGAAAAGGAAAAGAAAACAACCCTTACCAGTTGTTTGCAATTACCAAGACCCTTTGTTTTCCTTGTTGTTTCTTACACAGCTACCTGAAGACCTGCCAAAGGCAATTTACTGTTCAGGATTAATCAAACAGGCCGCCGCAGTCAAGATGCCACAATGTTGGACTTAGCCTACACTGTATCCAAAATTAAAAGCAAGAATTCTCTTTTGAAATAAGATATATACAAATAGAAAAAAAATTTAAAAAACTTATCTGTGATCATCACCCTTCCTTGTACTCCAAATGCGTGCTGAATTTTAATGTCCATTTTAAAGAGGAAATTATGACCCTCAACCCCAAGATCAAAGTATCATTTCTGAAAATCAGATTGAATCTTAGATTAGAAACTGCTGCAGACATCTTCCACAAAAGTTTTTTAAAATCACTTGTCATAGTTTCAAAAGATTACAAGATGAATTCATCTTTGATTAGTCAATCTGAATCCTCAAGTGAATAAAGAACCAATTGGCTTAGTTTTCTGATCAATAAGATGATTTTCAGTGAGCACCCAACACATCTTGTCCCATAGGAAAAATGATTTATAAGCATGTCAAATGGAGATTTTATTTTATCCTGCCTTCAGCTGTCAACGGAAGACTTAGCAGCTCTCCCCAGGGAGCAAGGAGGCGAAACAGTAGGAGGCCTTCAGAGGTCAACCTTGAAAGCAGGAAACACTCAGCTTTGACCTGGTCTATTGAAATCAATATGGCATGGCATAGAGAAAGGAACCAGATGGCAGAGTACACTTACATCAATATTTTTCTTTATTACAGAATTCGCATTAAATTTTGTTAAAGGAAAAGTGGATTCAATTGACCATGAGAGATACAAAAGGCATATGCCATGAATCATATCTTAAATGAATTTTAATCATCACTATAGGATTTGCAGTAGAGGCTTATTTTTCTTTGAACAAACTTATCTTTTTATTTCTATTCTTTGTTATATAGAAAAATACAGTATAAGGCATTAAAAAAGAGAAACATAACCTGTATTCCCACCATCAGATGATGCCATCATTAACACTGTAGCATATTTGATCACAATAGTTTCTTTATGCATTTTATATCATTGTGAACTCTGCTTTTTCCACTTACACTAGAGTAAAATAATTTTCTGTTATTACCTTTCTCTTTCTAATAGGAGTTCCTATTATCATCATTTTGGGAGGTTAAAGCTTTTCTAAACCCCAGAGCTCATAAGCAATGGAGCTGAGACTCTAACCCTAACCTACCTACCTCCAAAGACCATACCCTTCCACTATGTCAAACTACCTTAAAAATAGTTATTCTTTTGGGAGGCCAAGACGGGCGGATCACGAGGTCAGGAGATCGAGACCATCCTGGCTAACACGGTGAAATCCTGTCTCTACTAAAAAAATACAAAAGACTAGCCAGGCAAGGTGGCGGGTGCCTGTAGTCCCAGCTACTCGGGAGGCTGAGGCAGGAGAATGGCGTGAACCCGGGAGGCGGAGCTTGCAGTGAGCTGAGATCCAGCCACTGCACTCCAGCCTGGGAGACAAAAAAAAAAAAAAAAAAAAAAAGTTATTGCTTTTGGCTCAGTAAGTCACCTTTTGGGGAATCTGTATGGAATCTGAAATGTACGAGATGAGTCTGGGACATCTTGAAATGCAAGAAAGCAAGAAGCTACTAAAGACTAAATAGGTCACGTCAAAAGGAAACCAACTTGAAAAACGATCCCAAAATGACACAATGCGACTACCCAAAAGAATCATAATCACTCTCAGTTAAATCATTAAACATAAAAATCAATGAGTTCATAATGATACTTTTTAAAAACTTACTTATAAGAGCACCAACTCATTACTCTGAAAATTGATAAATACATAGAAAGAATCAAGAATTTATCCTGTCTTTCTTGTACAAACTGTAACTCAGGGCAGCCAAATACTTGATAAGGATAAGTCTTTATAGAAGAATTATGGGTAACTAATGCAGAAGGAAGGACAGATTAAGAAAACTTTCATTTCAATCCATCATGAAACCCTGGATCTGGCAATGGTCATCAGTGAATGTTAAAATCACAGGTGAAATACTTACGGGCAACTTTTAGAGGATGGAGCATCGTGACATCACCAGGACTGATTCCTGGCATTACCAAAAGTGGAGCAAACGGACGTCACCAGTTCATGGTCTGATTCCACAGGAAGTACATAGCATCAGAAATATTATAATCTAAAAAGCATTTTAACCTTAATCAATTTAAGACTCAAACCTAACTATCAGTTTATAGGAAATAGAAAAAACAGAGGAACAAGTTAAAAACATCACAGAGAAACAATTATGCAAATCTAGAATGTAGATCTAAAGGACAATCTGATTTTTCTAACAAATTCAATGGCATGAAAACAATTGAGGAGCAAGGAGGAGGGACGATGTAGACTGAAATAGCTAAGAGATACTATTATTAATATTATTCGAATAGGCCAACCGTAAAAGAACAACTTTAAGACAATTAAAGACATTTGAATATGAATTGGTATTAGAATATTTGGGGTATTTTTGTTATTTGTTTGGTATGATAATACCTAGGTGGTTATTTTTTTAAGTCTTGCTGCTTAAATGCATATAAAGAATTTACAAAGAAAATAATATGATATCTAGTATTTGCTTCAAATATTCCAGGGAAAAAAAGTGTGTGTGTGTGTGTGTGTGTGTGTGTGTGTGTTTGTATGTAGTGGGAGGGAGAGAGGAGGCGGAGATGAGTAGATGAAACAAGAGTTGCAAATTGTTGACAGCTGTTGAAGCTGAGAGATGAGTCCATGAAGGTTCATTATCCTATTCTCTCTACTTTCTGTATGTTTGGAACATTCCATAATAATAATAATAATAATAACCCTAAAAAGTGATGCATATGAGTACATCAAAACCTATAGAAAAGAAATTCCATATATGCCAGGACTAGAAAGATATGGAAGAAATAACTATAAAAAGATCTGTGAGAAAATCCTACTCCATATATTATGTGCTGATTTCTGATCTGCATTTGAAATGGAATCACTCCAGTATTATCTGATTAGTTTTGAAATTGGTGATTAAAATAAAAGACTGATCATCTTCTACATTTTTTGGCACCTTACACCATCACCAATTTAAGTGTTAATAGAAGGAGCGTGAAAACTATAAATCTAAGAAATTCAGAATGAAGAGGTCTGTGATATGCTCAGTGAACTTCTTTGTTGTGGCAATGAAATAATTTGGAGATGGAAAGAGAACATAAATTCTGCAGAACAATTTTCTGCGCTCCTCTTTAAACAGGTTAAGGTGCTGATTTGGGTTTTTGAAAACCTGAAGCTTTGGATCACAAAACAAAGCAAAATTAATTGTGAGTGAAAGGAAGAAAAGATCACTTGTAGTGACACTTCTTTTCCAGGGATACGGTTAAGCAAACTAATAGCGTTCAGAGGGTAAAAATAAGTCCATTCACTAATGCCCACACGCATTCCATATAATGACAGATGGAGATCTAATTTTAAAAACATACTACATTGTAAAAATACTTTGGAAACATCTAACTAAACAGTGGATTAAAACTTGATTAAAAATAAATGATTGAAACGCCAAAAGCTCATTAAAGGGAAGATGCTATGTGGAGTTGACTCCCCAAAGAAACAAAGCCCTTCGTGTCCAGTAAAATATGTTCAGCTGAATGAAACTACTGAATATTTTAATTTTCAGTTTGTGAGGGAAAAATTATTTGTACTTAATCACTGGTTTGTTTTTAACCCCATAATTATAACAATTAGGAAAATAGAGGCATTTATAAGATGCTAAAAGCAGGTCACACTCTCAGGACAGGTTCCCAGGAGTCAGTCTCTGAGATGGAAAGTTACATGCAGGAGCTTTATTGGGGAATGTTCTCAGAAACATCACCTGGGAGGGGTGAGGGAAGCAGGATTGGGCACACGGAGAAGTAGAACTGTGATGCGGTTGCAAGAGGCTATGGCAGATACCAAGAAAAGACCAAGCAGAAAGGCCCCTCAGAGCTTTCATAATCTAGGCAAGGGGGCGAGGCCCTTGTATTCTCACATAAATCCAATACCCACGGAAATGGGTATTGGAAAAAGTAGCTCCTTTTGGCCAAGAGTCAATCGCCAGAGGGACTCACGGATGAGTACTTTTGCAGGAGTGAGAAACCAACTCTTCTGACTGCTTAGAAATGAAAGTTTTGATCCTGAAGGAGACAGGTGGGGAGTATCTCCCCTCGCATTGCAGCCCCTACCTTTAGCCTCCCTCCTTCATGTAGTAACTTCATCCCCTCTGAGAATAGCTCCATAGGATTCTCAATGATCTATTTTTCTTTGGAAACTGGTAAGAGGAAGGTTATTGGGACAAATCTCAGCCCCTTTCAGTGACTACATCTGGTGTCATGGTCTCCCTCCTCTACTATCACACTTTTAAACAGCACTGCTGTAGTCTGGGTGGCTTACCTGGTGGGATAACCAGATTTTCATCCCAGGGGACCCTGAGCCCTGCGTCACCATGCTTGGTGGCATAACCAAGTTCCACCCGTGGCTACTGTACTTGCTAATTTACCATGAAGATCTGGCAAGGGGGTACCAAGAGACAACCTAATGAGTCACCTGGGTGGCTGTGATCACAACTGGACAGCGGCTGGAGCTTAAAGTGTAATGGAATTCTTGCTGTGTTCCCTGGTAGAAGCATTCTCTCCTTGGAGATAAGGACCCAGGAGAGACTAAATGTGCGAGGCAAGCAAGCACAAATTCCTCAAGCCGGTCATTGGGAGTAATGGTAGTGGAGCCAGACCTACTTCCAATCACTGTTTTCTTATTGTTTTCTTTTCTCGCTCTGCCACATGGCTGGAGTGCAGTGGCACAATCTTGGCTCACTGCAACCTCCACCTCCCAGTTCAATTGATTCTCTGCCTCAGCCTCCCGAGTAGCTGGGACTACAGGAACACTCCACCATGCCTGGCTAATTTTTGTATTTTTTGTAGAGACGGGGTTTCACCATGTTGGCCAGGTTAGTCTCAAACTCCTGGCATCAAGGGATCCACCCATCTTGGCCTCCCAAAGTGCTGGGATTACAGGCATGAGCCACACCAGGCCCCAATCATTGTTTCCTGAGGCCATCAATCCCACCTACTGGAAACATAGCACTATATAATGGACATTGGTTCAACGCCACCCTGTCCTTACAACACATCATCTGCAGGCTAGCACTTTAGCTGTGCTAAAAAACTAAAAAACTAAAAAAACTCTAGTAGATAGGCAGTTTCTGGATGGTGTTATGGGATGAGACCAGTAGATCCTATCATCATATGTCCATTGTTGTTCTTCCTTTGCTATAAAATGGGGCCAGTGGTCCACAGTCACGTAATGCAGGATTCCAAGTCAGTTTATCTTATAATCTGCAAGCCTGCAGGGGTCATGCTGCCTGGGTCCCTGTTGGTAGGAAAGGTAAAGCCATCTCTGGAATATGTGTCAATACCAGTCAAAATCAATTACTGACATTTCCAGATTAAAAGGGATCCGATGTAATCAAGTTGCTAACAAGTGGTTGGTTAGTCTCCTCTGGGGACTGTGTTTGTTGAAGAGCTCAGTGTTGGTTTCTGTTGCTGGAAGCTTGGACATTGGGTAGTGGTAACAGATATATTAAGTAATCACTTGACTTCCTGGAGATCCGCTGTCAATTATTAGGACCCCTGGTTCTGAAGGGGGACAGAATGATAGTTAAATGGGGACATGATGGGGACCACTTGTAGTGTTGAGCATGTTTAGAGTGCCAGATTTCTTGGCCGTTTCCCTGGATGTCATATTGGTTTTTTTTCTTCTCTTGGCCATGGTAAGAAAGTTTCAGAGGCTTCTATGTAGCCCTCTTCACTACAGACCATACTGGTTGGCCCTACAAACCGAGGAACTAATGAGAAGATTCTGCTGACTACTATGGATTTCAATTATACATCCAGAGACTGAAGAAATGACCAGGTGGATCCACGGAGCCAAAGAATCCCTTGTGAAATCGACTGGGTCTGGACTTACTTCTCACTCTTCATAAGCTCCCACTTCAGCAAGGGGCCTGGATGAAACAAAACTTCCTGAAGATCAGTGGAGTTTGGACCATGCCCAAGAGTCCTGGAAATATCTAGGATTGCCCTTTTTCCCATTGAACAGTTAACCAAGTAAATGGCCACAGATCCCTTCAAGTAAAGACTGGGGGAATTGTTATCATATGCACTTACCATAGTATAGCAGGCTCCCTCCTCAAACCAACTTCTCTAGTTAACAGGTTCTGGGTCAAAGGACAGGCTCAGATCTGGAAATTGGCCATGACTCTTCAGTGAAGTGTTAGCATTATTCTTATGTGCCCCTGTATCTTACCCTTAATAACACTGTGGTCTAGTAACCATCTCCATAGCTCTCTATGGGTGAGGACCCCTGGCTGCCACTCCAACCTTTCCATTTATGATAATAATTGCATCCTTCTTGGTCTGCTACCTATGGTCTGCCACCTGGCCTCTACCAATCTGGGATCTTACCATCCCCATTGCTTTAAGAGATCCCAGTTCTATAGAACCCCAGCACGGTCTACAGTATCAGCCCTCCCCTAGAGGGGATAGCCACCATTGAGTTTCTCATTGACACATTGCCCCTTGGAAATACGTTCCAAGGCCACCCCACAGGTGGATGCCGGAAACTGTGAATAGTACCAAGCCCCATACACATGATGTTTTTTCCTATACATGCACTGTGGCACTTTTGCAGTTTGAGTATAACCACAAAACTAGCGTAAATTTATTTGTCCTTCTTCACAATTTTACAGGTAAAAAATTTGTTCTTACCATGGATCTTTGCAACCTCAGCATACAATTTTTTTTTTTCCTTAAGAACTTTCACCTTTTCACTTAAAGGAAGCACTTTATGGCTTCCCTTTGGCATATTTGAATTGCCAGTATCACCCCTCTTGTGCTTTGGGGCCATTATTAGGTAAAATGGGGGTGCCTTGAACACGAGCACTGCGATACTTGGATGGTCAATCTGATCACCGAGATGGTGAAGTGGCTAACTGGAAGGAAGTGTAGACAGTGTGTATCCACTGGATAAAAGGACAGTTCAAATCCTGCGGAGGACAGTGCAAGACTCCATCACACTACTCAGAACAATGTGCAATTTAAATCTTATGAATTGTTTCTTTCTGGAATCTTCTATTTAATATTTTCAGCCCACAGTTGACTGTGGGTAAACAAACTGTGGAAAGCAAAACCATGGATAGGGAGAACCAGTGTACAGCTGTCCCTCAGCATCCATATAGGATTGGTTCCAGAACCTCCCTTGGATACCAAAATCTGTAGATACTCAAGTCTGTGATATAAAATAGCCTAGGATTTGCATATAACCTACACACACCCTCCCCTACACTTTAAATCACCTCTAGATTACTTATAATACCTAATACCATGTGAATGCTATGTAAATAGTCACTATACTGTATTGACTACGGAATCACGACAAGGAGGAAAAAAATGTATGTACGTGTTCAGTATGGGATGCCACTTTTTTCCCAAATACTGAATATTTTCAGTCCGAGGTTGGTTGAACCCACAGATACAGAGAGCTGACTGCATATCCACCATAGCATTCCTGCTTCTCTGAGCCTTTTGATCTCTTTCTTCATCGTCTGCTAAGGCATTTCTCACATATCTCCTCCATATAGTTGATCACTGCATTTCTAAGAAAGAAAAGAGTCAACAAAGAGACCCCAAGAGTCAACCAAGCAGAGTGCTAAATTCTGTATCTCAGGGGAGTGCTCCCATGTAGATAGAGTTTCCAGTATCCAACTATATATTGCATCCTTCTTAACCGAGGCCCTTCAGGATTCATCCCATATATATTCTTCCACTCCTGCTAGTACTTGCTGACTCAGTGTTGCATCTTCTTTGGTGTCTATTTTTTCCTTCCTTATCATAATCAGCACTTCTCCTGTCAAGTTTCATTGTACTTGACTCTAGTTCAGGGGTCAGCAAACTTTACCTGTAAAGAACCCGATCATAAACATTATAGGTTTTGTGGGCCATATGGACTTTGTCATGACTACTCAATTCTCCCATTGTAGCAGGAAGGCAGCCATAGGCAATGTGTCATTGAATGGATATGGTTGTATTCCACCAAAACTTTATTTACCAAAATAGACTGCAGGCTGGATTTGGCCAGGAGAATGCAGTTGCTGAGCCCCATTCTGTTTACTGGCCTAGTGTCCAGGAATGGAGTTAGGATCAACCCTGAGTTAAGAACATGCTGCAAGAAATGTTTCTTGCATCTTGCAAGAAAAACCTCCTGCACTGTCTTCAAGCAACGGTAGCACTAGCTTTTAATAGGGAGCAGTGAGCCCAGAGGGTTCAGGGGAATCTGAGGATTCGAGATTTTTGGTGCAGAAACACATATATCCTTATTCCAAGTCTCGGCATCTCACTCGTTCCCAGTCAGGGTCCTGACCTTGATATAGCACACTTGCTGGGGGTGAAAAATTTAACCTTCTCTGGAGCCCTCCTGGCCTTATAATTAAGTTCTAGGCTTGATCCTGGCTTTTTTCTACTTCTGGCTGCCGGAGATGAGAATCTCTTTATAAACTGCCATAGACCCTCCGGCTTTCACACTTAGCCTTAAATTGGTGATTAATCATTGTATCCTTTCATCCCCTTTCTCTAATTCATTTTATAGCACTCAGAAACAACCATCCAATTCCATTGTACTTATAATCACCACTTCCCCTGAACCCCTAGACACCTCAGATACTAGACCTACCAATGCATTGCCTTCCAGCAGGTACACCACAGTGAAGGTTGCAGCAATTGCAAAGTTACAGCCTGCCAGGGGCTGTAGGTAATCCACCCACCCACCCCTAGTGAGGGTGTCCTCCCTGGTGGCCAGTCAGCTGGTGACCCAGCTCCACATTCCATTTTAGAGTCTCCTTCCTCGGACCATTCCTAGCACCAGTGGTTTTAAGTATGCTTACCTGAGAAACAGGGTCTGAGGTGGAGATTTACATGCAGGACTCTTACTGGGGTGTGCTTTTAGGATCAATACCTATAAGGAAGTAAGAGAAAAAGGATTCCATAGAGGGAGAAATTGAATTATGACTCGGTTGCAATAAAGGCCTTCAGCAATTCCCATGGATTGCTGTCAGAGTCGTCTAGACAAGGCAAGGGTCCAGCCAGCCACAGGATGCGTGCTGCCCCCCAAAACCCCAATGGCAGAAGGGGTAGGGCCTTGGGCAGGGCAGCTCTCTTCTGCTAAGGGAGGGATTCCCAAAGACAGACTCATCTGTGAGAAAACAAAAGTCAGCACTCCTGGCAGCTGGGCGAATGAGTGCCTGAGTCCTGGAGGGGAGGTGGGGGCTGCACACCACCACATCCACTACCATCACGTGCAGTGAGTTCATGTCCACAGTAAGCGCGTCAGATAGGCGTCCATGAGCCCAGCTTTACTGTCACACCCTAGTTTCCAGGAATCCTGGGAAAAGCCCTGGGTTCAACTAATTGTTGCAATTGTAATTGCGGTTCCTGAAGGAATTCTAGATGACAAAGGCAATAAAGTAGCAGTGATTTATTGTATATAGAAACTTTAAAACCCACTTTTGGAGGGTAAAATAACAAGAAAGAGGAAGGAAAGAATAAAGGAAGGAAGGAAGAAGGAAAAGAAGGAAGGAAGAAGGGAAGGGGAGAGGAGGGGAGGGGAAAGGAGAAAAATTAAGTCGTCTCAACTCACTAGAGCAGTCATATCTACTTAACTGGATACAGGTATTATAAAAAGTTATTTTTCTACTTCCCTGCCTTTTAACAAACAACATTTTCTGCTTTTTGGCTGGGAAGAGGACATTTGAAGTACCATGAAGCCAAGTTTGTGACAGTGACAAACTTAAAGAGGTTACAATTTTGAAATATGTAAGTATCTAAGTTGAAATCCACAAAATACCTATTAATGTGTGTAACATGTATAGATGTCCAAATAAATGTAATTTATTTCCTATAAAGTCAGAATAATTGTGTAAGTAGATTTAGAAAACATCATTTTAAATTATTTTGTCATTGAAGCTGCAAATTATTATAAAATCCCACAGAAATTGATAGTTGAAATGATTTTGAAATTCTCAAGTATTCTCGTAATACTTGCATAATTCGAAATTCTGATGAGTTCCTCAGAAGTTTGTTTCCAAGTACCTGTAATCTCTTCATGTTGTTCAACATTAATTCATAGCCAGGACTTATCTTCAGGCAACTTTAGGGCTTGTTTCTCTGTGATTATAAACATGAAAACAATCAGTTGGGGCTCTTTTAGGCAGATTTTGAAATGTTTCCAGTTGTTCAATTTCTATTATTGGTATCCAAAATATATCATCTCACCTTACATTTATTCTTCAGGAAATTAGGTTCATGACTAGGTGGATTTTCAACAAGTTTAATATAAACTTTCTGTAACCTCATTCAGATATTTGTTGATGCTATTGGGTTCATCTTGAAACACACACACACACACACACACACACACAGTCCACATGTCTAACTCCTCCTCCATCCCTCTTCAAACAAAATGAACATTAGGACTTTAAATTGCAGGCAACAGCCATAATCAGAAAGCCAGAGGCCACTGCTCCAACCCTGGGGTCCTCTAAAGTTGATTGCAAGGCAAACACTTGTGGCAAAGATCTCTCCAGATCCTTAGATGTCTGCTTCTTGCTCATGGAGTTGAAAGGATGAAAGGAAAGGGCGTGGGCACAATCCCTAGCTTGGTGCTGGCACAGAAGCTCAATAAGGTCCACAATCCCTCATCTACAGTCCCAAATCCCAGAGTTCTGAACACTGAAATATTTTTTGTAAATCTTTTGGCATCAAAACCTGGCCAGACAGAAGGCTATTTCTAGGTCTTGGTATGAGTGAAATATATCCCTCTCTAGAAGTATAAATGTGTTTGATTATCAGATGGTCCTCCAAGTCTTAAGGAGGTCTGACATTATCTACAGTATATGCACCCCAATAAATTCCTAAAAGTCCAAACATCTGAGTCTCTAAACACCTGGCTTGAAAGGCTTCCAGCTGAGAGTTTGTGGATCCGTCCTTCGTAGCTCTTTTCTCCTTCCGTTTTTGCTGGTCGTGGTCCCTCTCCTTCCTCCCTGGCCGTCGTTAGTCTATCTGAAATAAAAGCTACACTTGGTCAGACATCCTCTTGTGTCAGCACCTGTTAGGCACCTTATCACATAATTTTTGGAAAGCCTGTGATGACCCTGGAAGGGATTGGTAATGAGCCTCATTTTAAAGATAAGGAACCTGAGATGGAGAGAACTTAGTGAAGGTCAAGAGCTCCCACGCACAGAACTAGGGTTGCACCCCTGTCTCTAGCTACTCAGCCTCTGCTCCTTCTACCACAGCAGGCTGGAATTTACTCGAAGAAACACTGTTTCTTAAGGAACACTTAAAATTCAACCAAGACATATTCCCTGTGTACTCAGAGGCAGTAAAGTGTAGTGCCATCGTTCTCAAAGTATGATCCCAGGATGCCTGGATGTCCCTAAGACCCTTTCAGGGGCTTTGCAAAGCCGAAGCAATTTTTATACTAATAATTATATGTTATTTGCCCGTTTCGCCTTTGTGTTCCTATCAGAGGACAGTGAAGTTTCCAGGGTTGGCATGACATGTATTATACAATAAATTGAATGCAGAAGCAGATATGAAAATCCGGTTGTTTTCTGTTAAGCTGGATATTAAAGAAATTTGCAAAAATGTTTAAAAAAACAAAAACCCACTCATCTCACTATAGTTTCTTTTTAAGGAAATATCGTTGTTTTTTATACAAATATATTAAGGTTAACATGCAATGGTTTTATTACTTTTAAATGAGTTAAACCTTTTCTAATTTTCTCTATCTTAATTTCTAATACCATATATATCAATAAATGCAACCAACAAAAACGAAGCTCATCACAGTCCTCAGTATTTTAAAGAGTGTGAAAGGGATCTGAGACCCAAAAATGTAAGAACTGCTAGTGCAGTGTTGAGTGCAGACCTAGAATCCTAACTACCTGGATTCATACCCCAATTTTGCTACTTAGTAACTATGGAAGTTTCTTTATGCCTTAGTTTCCCCACTTACAAAATGGGGATAATATATTATTTACCTCCTAGAAGTTGTAGTGAGGACTTAATGAGTTTGCATGTGTAAATCACATACAATATCCATCACTTAATAAGTTCTTTGTTTCAGATTTTATGTTACTGAATTGTTACATACTCTATATATTTGTGTTTATTTCTAGGGAAAATCCCCCCAACATTCAAGATGAATAAAAAGAATAAATTACTGAATTATCCAAATAGGTTTCATTTACTTGAATTAGAAAAAGAAAAAAAAAGTCTTGAAACTGGAGTCACGTTTCAAGCATAAATGTTAAAATAGTTTCCATTTACTCTATTTACTGTCAATTTAATATTCTCATTCTCTGGCACTAAGCGTTACAAAAATCTTTTTAGAAAAGCTAAAATCTCTCACCTTTATAAGTAGTCTCATTTTCCACATTGGCAGATGCTGTTTAGAAAATGAGTAAACTAGGGTAGGGCAACATGTCTGAGACACGTTACCCCAAGTGAGAATGGTATATGAGATTGGAATACCAAATGTGGTGATTAATAATAAAACAGAATGCTTTCAATTCACAACTTAGAAGTCCTATTCAACGAAATTTAAAATGTAGGTTTTTTTAAGAAGCACAGATTCTTAAATAAATGTATTCTTGAATATAGTTTTAATGCTTTTAATATAGGTTTAGGTATATGCTAAATATAGATTCATTCTTTTCCTCTAAAGAAATGCATCATGCTTACTCAGTAAATAACAGTTTATACCAAAGAATTTTTTAAGGAGTTGCAAACGGTTTGACTTTGCAGAGTAGCACAGTGGCCAGCACACACACTTAGAGAAATATGTTTCTACCTTACTCTGTCAATTACTAATGCATACCATGGCTGAGTTTCTTTATGCCCAGATTCTGCTGTGTAACCACGATAGGAGGGAAATGACCAAGGTCAGTTCAAATATGTCATGAAAGTCTAAAATTCTGACTCCTGAAGCCTCTCATGTTCCGGCACTGACAATAGAAAGCACAGTAATTAAGAGCAGTGTGACCTTGGGCTGTTATGCCCAGTATTCCTGAGCTGTAAAGCGGAAATAATAATTGTATCTACTTCTTAGGTGGGCTGTGATGATTAAATAAGGTATGATAATGTATGTAAAGTCCTTGCCCTTAAAACAACATTGACAGGAAAGCTCCACCACAAGGTGTTTAAGTGGAATCCAAGATTCAACCGTGTAACGTACGTGATGGTGTAACAGTGAGGTGTTCCAGGTGCTATTGCTGCGCAAACTTAGTGTTGTAAAACTATTTCATTATGCTAATGGACTCTATGGGTCAAGAATTTTGGAAGGCCTCACCTAGATAGTTCTTGCTCGGGTCTGTTCCAGGATTGCTGTGAGACGTTGGTAGGGGCAGCAGTCATCTGAAGGCTCAACTGGGCTGGACATGCAAGATGGTGCACTCAGATGCTGGCAACTGGTGCTAGATGTTGACTGAGACTTTAGCTGGGACATCAAACAGACAGCCTACATGTGATCTCTCCATGTGGCCTGGGATCCCACATAGCATGACTCCCTGGCGTCATCAGATTTCTTACACTGGCCGAGAGTCCAAGGAAGCCAACTGGGAGCTGAACTGTATTTCTGCTGCATTTAATTGGATATGAACAAGTAATAAAGACCAGCCCAGTATCAAGGCGAGATAGACTCCACTTCTCCAGGGAAGGAATGTCAAAGAATTAGCTGGCATGTTGTGAAGTTGCCATATGAGGTGAAGGAAAAATATTATTTTTCTGTCTGTATAGTCTCCAAAAGAAATTAATAAAATGGACAATATTGAAAATATTGACCTGAGAAAGTCCTGAATGATCATGAAGGAAGCACTTCCTAACTGTCCCCAAACCCAACCCTGTATAAGAATTTGGCTCACTTCTATCCAAGCATGGTGGCTCATGCCTGTAATCCCAGCACTCTGAAGCAGGATCACCTGAGATCAGGAGTTCGAGACCAGCCTGGCCAACATGGTGAAACCCTGTTTCCACTAAAAATACAAAAATTAGCTGGGCATGGTGGTGTGCGCCTGCAATCCCAGCTACTTGGGAGGCTGAGGCAGGATAATCACTTCAACCCAGGAGGCAGAGGTTGCAATGAGCCAAGATTGTGCCACTGTACTCCAGCCTAGGCAACAGACTAAGACTCCATCTAAAACAAAACAAAACAAAAAATTTAGCCCACTTCAGATTGAGAACAGGGGCAAAGGGAAGATAAGAGACAGCAATTGCCAATTCCAGCTAAATTTGAATTATGCCAGATCATATTAGCATTATCATGAATTTTTACTCTTTATCAGATTATAAGCTAGGTTACTGTAACTAAAACATCACAACACAATGGCTTCAATTTACTTCACTAACAGTCCAGCCAGTTCCGGTTGGCAGAGCACCTCTGCTCCCTAATGTCCTTCCATACTATTGCTCTGCCATTTTCCCTGAGGTATAGTCCTTATCTGCATGGGTAACGCTGGTGCACCTCACTTCCAGCTCAGGAGAGGAAAAACAGGCAGCAAGTAGAAAAGCCGCTTATCTCAGAGTTGTGAGGATCTGTAGTCAAGTTCCATCCATTGCCTCTGTGCACAACCACTGGTCCAAACTTAGTCACATGACCATGCCTTGCTGGAGGTGGGGCTGGGAAACATAGTTGCTGCCTGATAAGCCACATGCGGGAGGAGAGAACAGATTAGGAGAACAAGTGTGCGTCACAAACAATAAATAAATAAGTATTCTAAAATTTTAACTGTTTGCAGCATTAACAAGCTAATCAAATCTTCTTAATCTCCATCAATTTCAGTGTCATAAATAACTTATATGCCAATTGCAAAAGAATCTGAATTAAATGACATGTATTCTTCAACGCTCTTACAAATTTCTCTAGGACTGCCAGCAATTCTCTTGCAAAAATGACTGCACATTGAAAGTTGGTAACACAGCTCTTACCTGAACTCCCACATATGAATTATTGTGAATTCCAAATTAATAACGTTCAATGAGATCTTAATAGAGTTTGGAAATGATAATCAAGGTGGAGGAAAACAGCTTAACAATGAAGACTCCACAAATAACCAAAATTGGGGCAAAATTTGATCACCTTCTAGGGAAGAAAAGGTGATATTTTCTTTCATATATTAATGTAAATGTAAGATTGTATGTATTTTTGGATTTAAAATGAGATTTTTGCACAGCTGCTGTAAATCTAATGGACTTGAGTACATTTTTATAGCCCCACCTTCCACCTAAGTGTGCTCCTTAGGCTGGGATGACGCTGAGGACACTGCATAGGTATGCTGCAATATTAAGAATGCAGGACACTTTGGGAGGCCGAGGTGGGCAGATCACTTGAGGTCAGGAGTTTAAGACCAGCCTGGCCAACACGGCTAAACCCTGTCTCTACTAAAAACACAAAAATTAGCCGGGCGTGGTGGCACACGCCTGTAGTCCCAGCTAATCAGGAGGCTGGGGTATGAGAATCGCTTGAACCCAGAAGGTGGAGGTTGCAGTGAGCCGAGATTGTGCCCCTGCACTCCAGCCTGGGTGACAGAGTGAGACTCTGTCTAAAAAAAAAAAAAAAAAAAATGCAGAACAAGAAATCGTCATCTCTGGCTTCCTTTTTTGTCTCCTTAAAATAGTTACTGAACTACTCTGAGTCTATTTCCTCATCTGTAAAATAGGAATACTATCTATACCCCACAGTAGAGAATCATAAAACGGTACTTTATACTCAGTAAAACACAAATGCCTACTACACAAAGCAGAAAGATTAAATCGACACTGTCCAGTCTGTAGACGGCCAGCAAAGCAGCTAGGGGTTTCTATAACATGCGTGGAAAGGGACAAGATTATATTCTCTCATTTTACGTTCTCTCACTTTTGATCCCAGTCTTGATGTCTCAAGCTAAAGACTGACAAACACTTGCCGGCAGCATCAGGTCCTGCAATGCCTCCCAGGAGGAAAGGCTCCACACAAGTTGCTGGCGGCCAGCTGCAGCAGCCAGCGCTGGCTTGGCACTCACGAAGAACCTTTTTTGTTTTTGTTTTTGAGACGGAGTCTCGCTCTGTCGCCCGGGCTGGAGTGCAGTGGCGCGATCTCGGCTCACTGCAAGCTCCGCCTCCCGGGTTCACGCCATTCTCCTGCCTCAGCCTCCCGAGTAGCTGGGACTACAGGCGCCTGCCACCACGCCCGGCTACTTTTCTGTATTTTTAGTGGATACGGGGTTTCACCGTGTTAGCCAGGATGGTCTCGATCTCCTGACCTCGTGATCCGCCCGCCTCGGCCTCCCAAAGTGCTGGGATTACAGGCGTGAGACACCGCGCCAGCGGAAGAACATTTAACATGACGACTCTGGCACCCACTCTAAGTTTAGATAACTGTTTCAAGGACAATAGGTGCTGTGGCAGGACGCCCGGTGTATGTCAATACAGATTCGATTCTTTTCATCAAAAGGAAATGTGGAGAATAAAAATTTGAAGAAATAATGATGTCACGCCTGTATCAGAACATCTCAAGTACCCCATAAACATACACCTCCTGTGCACACACAAAGATTTTTTTAAAATTGGAGGAACAAAAGCACTATGTCAATACCACAGTGAGGGGAGAGAAATGTAAGAATAGAAGCATTCCCTAGGCTTTACGCTTCGATCTTTGTTTGGCAGGTTCTGCCCACACGCATGTGTTCATTTCTCCAATGTGATAGGCATAAGATACCAGAAAAGGGACATGTAGCTGTGAAAACACCAAAACAGGGAGAACTGATAGTAAATGACTATGTGTGAATGGACCAGCAAATCCAAAAAATCCCAATACAGAAAACCGAGTGGGGAACAGGGTGCACCTAGAGAAAGAAAGATAAACACACCCCAAAGGGACGACAAGCAAATAAAATATCAAAGACATCACACTTTCTTGCACCACCAAGAGGCTCCCCTAAAATAACAAGTCCATTTGTCATGTTTCTTGTCTCGTTCACTTAACTATCAGGAGATAAGGTTTAAATCTCTTTTTGTTTGCTGTGCCCCCCTCCATCCTCCATCCCGCAAATAGAACTCTACTGCAGGAAAGCAAATAAATTGAATTTTACAAAATTACAGTGTGGACAGAAGTGAGATAATGCATTGTTCCACAAACCCAAAATCAGAACTAAGGTGTCTTCTGAAGCCTGGAAGAAGTAGCTGATTAAATAAATGAAGAGGCCAGGTGGTTCACACCTATAATCCCAGCACTTTGGGAGGCTGAGGCATGACAATTGCTTTAGTCCAGGAGTTCAAGAGCAGCCTGGGCAACATAGTGAGACTCTCTCCTTGAAGAAAAAAAAAAATTAGCCAGGCATGGTGGCACAGACCTGTAGTCCTAGCTACTGGGGAGGCTGAGGCGGGAAGATCACTTTAGCCTGTGGGGTCGAGGCTGCAGTAAGCAGTGATCGTTCCACTGCATCCAGCCTGGGCAACAGAGCAAGACCTTGTCTCAAAAATGAAATATTTATTTAAATAGAGATAGTATTAGTATTTTATAAGTCAGTAAACATGCTGTTCTCTTTGCCTCCCATGCCCCCACCAGGTAAAGGAGATGACAAATTAAAAGGTGACATAAATGTATACATTTATATACATTCATATATATACGTGAGGTATGCATTAACAGTGCTGGCTGGTATGATGATATGGAGTTGGAGGCAATCAAGGTGTCAGCTCTAGAGAAAGTGGTAAGGACAGTGTGGTAGACACACACTATAGAATACAAGGCAGCAGTCAGAAGCAATGAACTAGATGTTGCTAGATGTGGAGTAAAAAAATGTTGAATGAAAAATGAAACTGAGAAGAACTATAGCACAATATCATGTACATTCAGTTAAGCATAAATTAAAAACATACCACATGCAAAGCACTACACAATTTTCTCAGGCTATAGATTTAAAGATGTGTCAAACACAACAGATTGAGTCCTTGTGTGGGGAGAATGGTAGAAAACAGGATGAAGGAGCAAAATTAATACCAAGGAGCCCTCATTATTGGATAATAGGGAACCTGGACACTAATGGGATATAATTAATTCAACTCTGCATCCAAAGTTTAAAGAAAAAGACCTATGTCTAGTAAATGAGGTCCGGTTAATACACCGTGAGGGCAACCACATTCTCCTGGCATGCTCGAACCCACTACTCAGAATACTGCACTGACTAAATCTCACCATGCCTTACTCAGTGTGGCGTGTTCACTCTGTAAAAGAGAACTTTAAACACTAACTCTGTGCCAGGGACTCAATGACTGTCTGGTCCTTTAGCAGATTTCTTTAACCCCAACAACCTGTGAGATAATAAAACCTCCATTTTATAGATTTAAAAAGCCAAGTCACTTTTCCAAGGTCACAAAGATAACTCAAATGGATTTGAACTTCATGTTTAGCTTCGTTTTCAATATATTAGTGCCTTCCTCTAAGCCACCTAAACTGAGAATTTCTCCCGAGATTTGACCCTGAGGTAGCCTTTCTAAAATGATACCTAAGCATTTTACCTTTACTTTCGTCCTAGAGTAACTGCACCACTGGAAACGGCATCAGAGTACATAGCAGTCACTCTGTGCATTCCCATTTAGAAATAGAAAACCTTTACGGCAAGCTATGGATGTGCTTTTTAACTTAGCCTGGATTTAATGCAAGTGCCCAGAGATATTCACTACCTCCTGTGCCACGATACATTCCATAAGCGACATTCAACTTTGCCCCTACATAAGCCTTCAAGCCCCCTTACATAGGTCCCAGTGCCATGACATGGTGAGTTCCTTGGAAAGTTAGTAAGTTTGGGGCACACAAGTCATTCCTGATTCCTCACATTACTCTGAAAACCATAAATCATTTAAAGTTGAGGCGATGAAGCAACTGTCAGGCAGCAGTGCAAGTTCCAGGGTCCAGTAGACACAGGACTTACCTTGTGAAAACATAACCTTTCAACACTATTCAAAAATGACATCTGAAAACTCATATGATTCTAACTTTTATTATTAGGTCAGAACCAATGAAGTAGCAGCAAAAGGGTCTCTCCTATGATCTGGCTTTCACTGGTCCTCAGGGCAAGGAGGAAACTTGGGCAGGAGATGATCGCTCAATCCCAGCAGACTCTCAGAACCTCACTTGGACCCGAAAGTGCATCTGCTTGGTGGCATTGTTCTTCATTCCTGTCTTCAGCATCCATTTTGATTTCATCCTTTGGACATACTGCATGTCTCGCTCTCGCATAAGAGCCGCTCCTATGATTGGAAGGCGGTTAAGAAATTAGGCAAAGGTCTGTTATTTGTGATCAGAGAAAAATCCAACCTTGGCAGAGAATTCAAAAGGTTAGTTTGGGGTAACTGGGTTCTTGTATTTAAAACAGAGTTGCTAACTTGGGGTCTCTAAACCATGGGCCTCAAGGGTCTCTGTGGACCCCAGAATTGCATACCAGAACTTTTGTATATATACATTTCTCTGGGATTAGCATCTTCAGTTTTCATTATCTGGAAGCATCTATAAGCCCAAAAGGTGAAGCCCCATTAATCAGAAAGGCAGAAGCTATTAATTGAGTCAGACAATACTTCCTGATAAGAGTAAGATGAAGTCAAGTCTCTGCCAGATTCAAGCGGCCACACAGCTCACAAGTAGCCACAATGAAGGAAACTACATATAAACACAGTGGCATTTCAAATGGATTTTAGTCGCCTAGAGCTTCCCAGGCCATCAGAAAGCAGCCCTCCTCTTTTCTCCATAGTCCCCTAGTTGGATAGATGCTTTCCCTGAAGATCTAAGGATATAACCAGCTTCATCCAGCAGACACATCAGAATAGATGTAAAGAGTATTATATTGTTGAGGTTTCAAAGCTCAGCAATTGCAGTGGCATGCTTTACTCTTCTAACTTTTGCTAAATATTCTATGGGAAAAATACAAAAAAGGGGACTGACGGCTAACCTTGACGATGAGCATGCACTATATCACACATGCATGACATTCAACCCACTCAACTCTAAGAGGTAGGTCTTATTACTATCATCTCTGTTTTATAAATGAGGAAACAGAAGCTTATATTAATTAAACTACTCATGCTTATCATATAAGAACCTCTAAGTATATCACATAAGTCACGTTTGACTCCACAGCTCAAGCTATTAACCACTAGGATACTGTCTGATTCCTCTGCGTAACCTCCAGGATAATTTCAACCTTTGGTGATTACTAAATAATTCTTTTTGTAACTATTATCTTCTGAAAAAGTTAATGGTATATAAAATTGCTGTGCCAGGAATATGAAATTTCTAAGTCATAGCACTTTGGGCTTATTGCCTTAAACATATCAAGTGGTAATGGAAGTCCCTGGAGCCAAGAGGTTAAATTTCCCCCAGAGAGGATCCACAAGGACAACATAAATGGGAACAACTTTCCCCAGACCCCTGCTAGAAATACAAGTTCTTAGACTGGTCTGCAGTTGTAAAGATCAATGTACCTGTGCTGCCAGTCCATCCCAGGGCTCTGTACTGCTGAAGTACTCGGCCCACGGCCTTCCGATTTTTGGCAACTGCCACAGCTCTGGACAAGCCAAATCGCTGTTTGTAGTATCTCATCAAGGAGCGATGACCCACTCTGGCACCTGTTTTTCCAAAGAGCAATACTGAAACAATGAGTTGGATAGCTTTTTCAAGGTAGAGCTATAAAGCAAGGGCTTTCCAAATCAGATCTTTTAGTATATCTAGATGGAAAATCGATGTACCAGAAGAAACAGTTGTTCTACCTACTAAAGAAAGATGAAGCAGCATGTAAAATAAAAATGAAAAAGTGAAAGAAAGAAAGCATGCAAGAAAAAGAAAACCAAACAATAGATTTTTTAAAAAGAGAATGGCAAGTCACTGTTAAGTGAAAAACTTAGCATTGTGTACTTACTTGCATACAATCCCCAAAAATACACATAGAAACCCCTACTAATACAGATAATAGGGCCCTAGGAGATAA
This sequence comes from Mandrillus leucophaeus, assembly GCF_000951045.1. Taxonomy (NCBI): domain Eukaryota; kingdom Metazoa; phylum Chordata; class Mammalia; order Primates; family Cercopithecidae; genus Mandrillus; species Mandrillus leucophaeus. The sequence goes on from NW_012104588.1 coordinate 475,424, forward strand.
GAGATTTTTAGCATTTTATATATATAAATAAATAAAAATTATACATATATATGGGAAGATTAAGCACAGAGAGCAGTTCTGATGTTTGGGTCTACAGGCCACAGTCAGGATCTAAAATAGAAATCAATCCACCTTTCCTTTGCTTAAATTCTCTGTTGCAGTGATTCTCCAATGGAGATTTTACCCAGCAAGGGACATTTGGCACTGATTGAAGACATTTTTGGTTGTTACAGCTAGAGGTTACTACTGGTACCTAGAGGGTAGAGGCCAGAGATGCTATTAAACATCTTTAAATGCACAGGACAGCCCCCATAACAAAAAATTATCTAGTCCAAAATGTCAATGGTGCCAAGGCTGAGTAACCCTGACCTATTGCTTCCTAAATGATGGAAATCACCTGGTCAATTTGAATTTTAAAAGATGATTAAGCTGAATGCTGTCTATAGCTTTTGCTTATTTAGTAGGATCTGGTAAAACTATGTGAGTCAATCATGCTTTCAGAAACGAATTTCTAAATTTAATTTTCAAAGTATGCTCATGTCATTACAACATATGATTGTATATCTCATTATCTCATAGGCCCACTAACTTGTAACAGAGTGAGAAAAAAGAAAACAGACTCTGCATATTTCAAATAAAAAAACTATGGGACAAAGGTATTGGCCACCAGTTGGAAATTCTGTAGCTAGAATAATAAAAACCTGAGGTAAGTAAAGGTATCTACTGGAAGAACAATTCAAGGTTCCTATTTAAGGGTGAGGCACATCTGATATATTAATCTAGGGGTGGCAAACTACAGCCAGAGAACCCAATCTTGCCAATCACCTGTTTTAGTTTGTTCTACTGCCACACAGCCATGCTCAACTGTGTAGGTATCGTCTCTCGCTGCTTTGGTGCTTGCTACAACAGCAGAGGTGGGAAGCTACTGCAGAGACAGAATGGTACACAAAGCCTTAACGATCACCTCTGGCCCTTTTCAGGGAAAATGTCCCAACCCCTGTGTCATAAGTTCAGGGGAGATGACCTGAAGGGGGCTGGGTTTAGAGATGACTAATTCCAGGCTCCTTTATAGCAGTGCCTCTCCAAAGGTGGTCCCTAGGCCAGTGTCATCAGCATTACCTAAAAGCTTACTAAATACACGCTATCCTTTCACAAGAATATTAATTAGGACAAAAGCAATCAAATATCTTCCCAGACAGACACAACCATGCAGATATTTAACAACAGCATATACATAAGGCACGATAAAAGCCATTTCCACTGAAAATGAATAAAGGATATTTGGCTAGGTAGAACCCTGTGTACAGTTTCCAGGAAAGGTTTGTATTTACTTATGTAAAGCCATTGCTTTCAGAATCTTTTGTGTAAAACGACCATGAACCAGATACTATAAATATTGTGGAAGTCTGTATTTGCTTTTAGGATCCAGACTTTTAATTTGCATAAGAAAATTACTTTGGTTGTTTTAAGTCCCTATACCTGCCAAAACAACTGGAAAATAATTTGTTTGCTACACAGATATGCAAAAGTAGTTACTTTCAGTTGCTTGTTTTGTTATCATACTCAAGAGATGACAAAAAGAACCTTTTGATTCAAAGACATGGTCTTTGGATACCAGTGTGGATAAAAACATTTTCCCTAAACCTGAAAGTTTTGACAGCGTAACAGTTAACAAAGCTCTTAGACCACAAGAAATCAGTGAGATGTAGTTGACAGATAAAACCGCAAGCTTAAATGGAGGGTCTACAGGAAATTCCAGCATTGTTTGCTGTGATGTTCTATTTATAATGTTAGGTCTGGACACTCCAGGTTTGCAAGGTGATAATGTTGGTCATTAATACATAAGAATTTAATATATTTATATTCTTAAGCAACATGTGGAAATACATCCTACAGAAGGTTGGCCTTTTAAAGCGTCCTTGAAATGGCTTCATTACTCAATGCCAAGGTTTCCAACAGTTGGTAAGAAGGAACTGAAAACAGCATTCAGAGCTACCCCTGCCCTATGCCAATGACAGTAACCACCTGATATTAGCACTAAGTATGATGAGCTAAGGACAGCTACACTTGAAGGCCCTCATCAAGGAAAAATATTTTCCAGAACACAGTGTGACTGCCCAATAAATAAGGGATTGGTTATGTCTAAGTCATGGTGAAGCACGCAACCTGTCCATCTAGCTTTTGACACAGCAGTAACGACTTACGGACTGTCCACTCCTTTTTTTCTTTTTTCTGTTTTTTGGAGACAGGGTATTGTTCTATCACCCAGGCTGGAGTGCAGTAGCATGATCATGACTCACTGCAGCCTTGACTCTTGACTTCCTGGGCTCAAGTGATCCTCCTGCCTTAGCTGAGACTATAGGCACACACCATCACACCAGGCTAATGTTCACTCCTTCTTAACAAACAGCCTTACAATTTCTGCCATCCAATTGAATGGGCCTTTCATACCAACTTACTCCATAAGAGCTGAAGAGCAACGAAGGAAACCCAAAAAAAACCTTCAAGACCACAATCTTCAAAATAAATGCTCACAGTGCCCTCTAGTGGCTACTTTTTGTCATTGGCTTTGAGATAGCCTGCTTGATTTTATTGAAGTCCAATCTGAGCAACTAGATTTAGTGTCCCAGCAGCAGGGGAGAGACTCTTGTTACCCAGTAAATGGACAGGAGATGAGTTCAGGAAGCCTTCCCAGACGGTTGAATCTAGATAAGTTGAATCTTACAAGAAAAGTAGGAATAACAGAGGTTCCACACATGCAAATGCCCAGAGGAAGAAAACTCTATGTGGGTGGATAGAGGAATAGCACTACACACCTGAGGGACCAGTAGAGAGAAATTCAAAGTTACCCTAAAGGCAATGGCTCCCAGGGGAGGAACTACAGAGGGTAAAGAAAATCTACTGGTGTTTTAGAAAGAATGTTTTGGTGGTCATGTGGAAACCAGATAAGAGATGACCAGACAGGAGGAATGGTGACACAGACAAATGAATACAAAAAAATACTGAAAAGACATTTAGGAGTTACTAAGCCATCTGGATATGGGAGAGGAAGACCTCTCCAATATCTTTCTAAGGCTAGCCAAAGCCAAAAATGGGCTTGGCTTTGGCAGTCAAAATGAGTATCTTTTTAGATACCTTAAAAAACTCAATCACCCAGGACAAAGCTGAGGATTCTTTATTTTTTATAAGTTTCAAAAATTTAAAGTCTAGATGAAAACTTCTCTGAAACATCCTAGATTTCTTAAATAGATATGCTCATGTTATGCTAAGTTTTGTAATATATTGTGCTAAAGTAGATGCTAAATAAAGCAAACACTACGATGATCCTACTACATGGTAGACACTGTTGTACTAGGATTGTCTTATTCAATTTATTTAAGGTCTATGGTTATCTGATTCTACCGTTTAAGAAGCAGAAGCTAAGGAGACAACAAGGTAAACATATAGTTCTGGAAAATAAATTATTAAACATATTTCTGATGTTCTCTATGGGTACTGTCACCAGAGAAAGACTAGAAAAGGTTCTCTGGGATTTACGTTTTACCATTGTGTATTAGATAGGCCATGATAATATATTGCATTATAACCTTCTTATCACGGTAGGAAGAACTGTCATCTTCAAAATAGGTTCTGCCTGACCTTTCCTCCTACTGCCACACTCTAAAGCTGCTCTTGGCCTTACAAGGTTATCATTCTGAGCTAAAGATAGCCATCTGTACCTAAGCAGTGACATTCTGTGTGGAAAGGCGTAAGACAAGGCTGCTTCATTGCAGACCTCTCCACCAGCAGGGTATGTTGTTCCTGCCTGCACCATTACTGCAAATCTCCCGAAGTAGTATACGGATATTGGAAAAAGGCTTTACTGATTAGGTATGTGATCCTGGTAAGTTACTCAGCCTCTCTAAGCTTCATATGCAAAATGAAGATGCTGGAATCTAACTCAATGTTGGCCTATAAAGACAAATACATCTGCCTGAATGTGCTAACTGCTCAGTAAATACCAGATATTAAGATCTTATTATCATCTCTACCTTTCCATCCCCTTTCATTTCTGAAACATGTCTTCTGTAGCTTCTCCTATTCTTATCAGTTAATCACGATTCTTTCTTCCTACACAATAAACAACCATGTATGCTTCTCACATTCATGGTTATTCTTCTTTTCACACCTCATGGTGGATAAATTTCCACCGTGAGTCAGATACACCCACACCAATCATTTGGAAGTCTGAGCAACAAAAGGAAACAGGAATCAGTTCAAAGAATAACAGTTACAATTAACAAGAGAAACCTAGACAGGACCAAAAAAAATAGATAAAGACAGAATAGGAAAAGTCTACATCTAAAAAAAAAAAAAAAAAAAAGAAAAGAAAAGAAATGCCTGCTCAAACATTCTGAGTCATAACCCAGAAATGAACAAAAACACTGATCAAATTTAAACAAAACAGCCAACTTAGAGCTGAGCAGCAACCTTCAGGGTTTACACTGTACGTGAAAACCCAAACATATACCTTAAGCTTTATGGTCTATTTCCCTCAGTATGGAAGGTAATTGATGGAGATATGCTTCTCCCTCAGTCCCACTGGCATTAAGCTGTTTATTTTTGACAAATGCACTTACCAGAAGGCAGAATCAATTCCATGGTTTCATCATCATATTCCAAGTTCTTTTCTGAGGGCAACTCTTCAGCCTCACTGGGGTCCTTCCCTTCCTTGTGATCTGGGTAGCTACTCCTGTAACAAAGAAGTTGCACTAATAAATAGACTGATACCACAAATGGAACTAAAAGACATAAACTTTATTTGCAAATGTGGCAAACTTCCTAAGCTACCTAAAAGGGAGAGGGCAGGAAGCAGCTGTAGGAACTACCAGCTAAAAGGTTTTGGGAGAAAACAACTCATTAGCATTTTGTCTGTAGTAGAAGTGAGCAAATGACCTATAACAGAATTCTATTTGTTTTTCCCTAGAAAGGCTGCCTAACAGAGAAGAAAAGAAGGAGAACGTACAGCTGGACATGCAGCTATACTCAATTTAACCATTATAAAAACAACTTATAGCACAGTGCTGTCCAACAGAACTCTGTGACGACAGAAAATGTTCTATCAATATGTCTTTGTGTCTGATACAGTAACTGCAGTCACATGAGCTTTTCAGCACTGAACTTTGAAATGCAGGTAGTCTGACTGAAGAACTGAATGTTTAAATTTTTAATTAAACTTTCCATTTATTTAAATAGCTATATGGGTATACCTAGTAATTACTATATTGGACAGTGCAGGTCCAGAAGAATCTCCATATTCCTAAAAATGTTGACAAATGCTATTCATAGATACACATGAAAAATAATAGGAAGAGTGTACATTAAATTATTAACAGTAAACCACACAACCTAATAAGAAAATAGGCAAATACTTGATCAGATACCTCACAAAAAGATATCCAAATGGCCAATGAATACATAAAAAGGCTCTTGATTGCACTAATCATCATCAGGGAGATGCAAATTAAAGCCACTACACACCCACCAAAGTTGCTAAAATGAAAAACTCTCCCTCACTACAAGTGGAAGTATAGAAAACCACTTTGGAAAACAATTTGACAGTATTTTCTAAAATTGAACATATGTATATCCTCTGGCCCAACTCCTACATATACGAACAAAAGATAACCTATAAACGTTTGCCAAAGACACACTAGAATGATGTGGCAGCACTGCTTGTAATAGCCCCAAACTAGAAACCACTCAAATGTGTATTAGCCTTAGACTAGATGTTGTGGAGCACTGAACAGAACACTCTGTAACAATAAGAACTCTCTCCAACTATATAAAATAGTATGGATGGGTCTCCCAAACAGAAAGTTAAGCAAAAGAAGTCAGACCCAAGAGTACATTCTTTGTGATTCCATTTACATATAAAGTACAAAAACAGGCAAAATCAATCTATGCAGCTATAAGTCAGAATAGTAGTTACCCCTGGAGAAAGGAGGGGTAGTTTCTGGAAGGACACACAAGGCAAATGTCAGGGGATTATTAACATGCTGTTTGTTGATCTAGGTACTAGTTATATTTAAAATTTCACTAAACTGAGTCATGACATCACAAGTACGGTCATCCCTTGGTATCCATGGGGGATTGGTTCCAGGACCTCCCTAGGATACTAAAATTTGCAGATGTTCGAGTCGCTGATATAAAATGGTATAACATTTGCATATAACCTAAATCATTACATGCTTTAAATCATCTCTATATTACTTATAATACCTAAAACATGGTAAATGCTATGTAAATAGTTGTTACACAGTACTGTTTAGGGAATAATAACAAGAAAAATAAGTCTGTGGATGTTAGTATGGACAAAATTTTTTTTGAACACTGTAGTTTGGATGCACAGATGGAGAACCTATGACTACAGAGGGCCAGTTGTATACATATATGTACTTTTCTGTAAGTTTATTCTTCAATAAAAAGTTTCAGGTCCAAAATAAGTAAACAAGTTACCTTGTGAAGGGGAGTGAAATTATAGGTAATTTGTCATTTTTTAGCTGAGTGAATCCACATAAAATGCTTATTAGAACAGTGTCTGGCAGGTAAGCACTCCATAAACACCAGCTTTGTATGTAAAAGCTTTCTATTTTCCAAGTTTTCTTTACTAAGCATTATCACCTTTTTTTTCTCCCCCCAGAGACAGGGTCTCACTATGTCACCGAGGCTGGCCTGAAACTCCTGGCTTCTGGTGATCCTCTTACCTCAGCCTCCCGAGCAGCTGGGACTACAGGCTCATGCCACCACACTTGGCTAACTTTTATTTTTTTAAGGAAAACAAATCATTTAATATTCATTTTTAGGAAGAAAGGCTCACATAATTTCTCATTTCTAGGCACCAACAGAATAAAACTGTAAATGGAATGAAAAATACATCATTTGGACTAAGGGAGAACCAGTTGCATCAGTTACATATTTTAATTCAAACTAATGGTTAAGCAACACCCAGTAAAGAACAACAGTAACAACAACAAAAGGCTAGGGCTTGAAGCTTAGAGTCTAGAAGGAGGAGACAATAAACAAATAATATACAATACACACAATGGCAGTAGGGAATATAAGGAAAAATAAAACAGGATCAAAAGGATTGGGTAGGTGTTATTTTACGGAAGGTGGTCAAAAAAGGCCACATTGAGAAGGTGAAATTTATGTCAATGCCTGCAAGAAGTGAGGGACAAGTCAAGTGAATATCTGAGCGAATACTATAAACAAATACAGCAGCCAATGCAAAGGTCCTGAGAAACACACTTGATGCATTAGAGAAAGAGTTAGGAATCCAGAGAGCAACTAATACAACACAACAGACCCACAGAGGCTCCAGATCATGTGCAGGGCCTTGCAGGACATTATACTTTGGCTTTTACTTTGAGTAAGATAGGTAGTCTTTGAAAGAATCTGAGCAGAGTTTGACCTCACTTAGTGTTTTAAAAGGATCCCCTTAGTTACAGTTTTGAGAATAGAACATGGCGGGTAGTAAGAATGTAAACAGGAGGCTACTGTAGGAAGTCAGGCAAAAGAGGATGGTGCCCTGGACCTGGGTAGGAGCAGTAGAAGTAGTGAGAAGCAGTCAGCCTCTGAAGACAGATAGTGCAAAAGTAGTTAAAGCAGGATTTGGTGATAGATTCTAAAGTAAACATGAAAGAAAACAGAAGAATAAAGGAAGACTACCTGGCATTTGGCTTAAGTAACTAGAAGGACAGAGATGCCATTTACTTACAGGGAGCAGATTAGGATGCATAGCAGGAGTTGATTTTGGACAGGTTAACGATCCCTTTTAGACACAAGTAGAAATATCAAGGAGGTGGCTGGATATCTTCAGTCTATAGCTAAGGGGAAGGCTATACTAGAGATATAAATGTGGGGGTCACGGGCCTGCAGAAGATACTGAAATCTGTGAGACTGGGTAGGATCCTGAATATAACCACAGGATGACAGACTGAGTGCTGGGCATTCCAAGCCTACTGCTGATGGCAGCTGCTTGACTCTATCCATGGTATTTGCTTTGACCACTCTGATGACAACATCAGTCAAAAGGTTATAAACATTGGTGTCTAAAAGGAAACTTGAGAGGGATAAATACTGAAAGAGGATGCTTCCCACCACCAGCAGAATTCATTGTCTTCTCTACTGCCACAGCCTCTAATCCTCCCCTCTCCCTCCTCCCAGTCATGTCCACCAACTGCAAGTCTCCAACTGCAAAATGGGAAATCAGGAAGAAAATGCAAAAGCAAGACTTAAAAGACTGAGACTTTTCTGAACATTGTATCACTTGGACTATGCACACCTGGCATGGTAATTATACACATCTGCTTATCTCCTGTGCTAGCTCACAGGAATTTTGACAACTAGTTGTTCACAAGTACTTAACATACATTTGCTAAATGACATACAAATTATTCAAGATTCTAGTTAGGGCCAGGCATGGTATCTCACACGTGTAATCCCAGGCTACGGCAGGTAGATCACTTGGGCCCAGGAGTTCAAGACCAACCTGGGTAACACGGCGAAACCCCATCTCTACAAAAAAATACAAAAATTAGCAGGGCATAGTGGTGCACACTAGCTGCTGGGGAGGCTGTGGTGGGAGGATCACCTGAGCCCAGGGCAGCTGAGGCTGCAGTAGACCGTGATCGTGCCACTGTCCTGCAGCCTGGGTGACAGCAAAAATCTTTCTCAGAAAAAAAAAAACCAGATTCTAGTTAGGAGTGAACCACCAATGGGATAATCTCACCATCAGATGCCTGGTTTGGGACTGGTTTAGCAACTGTCTCAACTCCTTCAGGGGACAGCTGGTGATCAAGGACTCTCCAAGAACCCAATATGTGAAACCTAATTTCTGTACCTCTGTTCAAGGGGCAAAACTGAACTGTTGATGATTTAACCAGAACAAAAAGAAAAACAAGTCAAACTTCAGTTTGGGTCTAAGGTCTTCTCTTTACTAGATGTGTTAAACTCTGTGAAACTGAGTTTCTCAACTAAAAGAAAGAACTGCTTAATACAGAGGTGTTATAAGTGTTATTAAGGATACATTGCACAGTGCCAAACACATATCCAGCACTGGCACACACAATATCAATGCAAAGCAAATATGACTTCACTTCACTTCATGTTACAAATTATGCTTACCTAAAATCATAGAAGTCTGCAAATTCCAAAGCAGCATCGCCATCTGTGAAGAGCTTACAGTGGCTTTTGTCATTCATATGCGCCTGTACAGCTTCTGTGGAGTAGAAGGACTTCCCTTTCTCATTGCACCACAAGCAAATCTTTCCAACACCAACTTTCTCTCCTAGAAAAATAATTTAAGGAAAAAATATGAAAAAAGCTTTTTGCAACCAATTAAATCTCACTATTTGTCACAACTCAAAAATCACTCACAAAATAAGTGAGCAATTATATCAAAGATTGATGAAAACCGCAAAACTAATGTTCCCTTGAGACCAGTCCCCCAATAATGTGATTATTTCCTCATTAAAAGAAAAACTATTGTACTTACCCAAGTATTTAATCAGTCCCTTAATATCTGAAAGATATTCTATATCAGGAATAAAGAAACTGTGGACTTTGGTCATATGAGCCACATTCTTCATGAGCGAGCTGGAATGATGGGAACAAAATAAGCAGTCCCTAATAGGGATGGCACCAAGGGGTGGGCCTTCCTCAGCCACTTCCTCCTCTGCATCCTGCTCCACCCCATCCTCCATTGCTTCAGTATCCTCACATTCCAATTCTTCGTCAGAATCAATATCTTCCCAATCTGCAAGCCAGAATTTTGAAATAGTAAGTTTAAGAAAAGTAATAGCAAGCAAAGATATCACATGCGGTGATACAGTCCTATATTTGGAGAAACAGCCATACCCCCAACTCCCAAGGACAACTCCTCTTTCAAGATCTCAATTTTAGCTATTTGTTTACCAGACTCATCTGAATGCCTGTGAAATTCCTTAGTCTTTCTTTTCCAGGAAATAGGAGTCTTTTGTTTGTTTCCTTCCTATGCCTTAGAGCACCTAGCCCAGTGCTGAACATAGTTAGGGAGTCTCCTATCTGGGTGAATATATATATATACATTTGTGTGTGTGTGCGTGTGTGTGTGTGTGTGAGACGGAGTCTCGCTCTGTCACCCAGGCTGGAGTGCAGTGGCGCCATCTTGGCTCACTGCAAGCTCCGCCTCCCGGGTTCACGCCATTCTCCTGCCTCAGCCTCCGGAGTAGCTGGCACTACAGGCGCCCGCCACCACGCCCAGCTAATTTTTTGTATTTTTAGTAGACATGGGGTTTCACCATAGCTTGATCTCCTGGCCTCGTGATCCGTCTGCCTCGGCCTCCCAAAATGCTGGGATTACAGGCGTGAGCTCTGGCTGCATATTTTTATAAACTGCTAAAACAATGCCTCTATCTACTATTTCACAAAAGTACTGTGGGGTGTGTGTATGTGCTGGTGGGGTGCTCTATGAACGGCCATGGTTTGAATGCATGTTTCCCTCCCAAAATTCAAATGTTGAAACTTAATCATCAATGAAATGGCACTAAGAGGTGGGGCCTTTAGGAGGTGATTAAGTGAGGCGAGCACTAATCCCGAATGAATGGATTAGTGCCAGGGAACTAGCCCGTCTTTGCCTTCTGCTTCTTCCACATGATACCATGAGAAAACTTCATCTATAGAACAGGCCCTCACCAGACACTGACTCTGCCAGCACCTTGATTTTGGACTTCCCAATTTGCAGAACTATGGGAAAATACATTTATGTTATTCATAAATTACCCAGTCTCTGGTACTTCGTTATAGCAGAGCGAACAGACAAAGACATGAACACCTACACCAGCACTGTTAATAGGATGTGGGATGAGGGAAAGAAGGAATAAATAACTCAGAAAGTCAAAGAGGTGAGGCTGCTGGCTCCAGCTCCACATTTCTGGCTGAGTTGATTTTGATCCCCTCATTCTGTTTTACTCAACTAAAGTAAGTGCAAAACCATCATAACTGGAAACCCACTAGAACAGCAAATAACACGGCGGCTGGTATGACGATGTCCTCCTGTGCGCATGTTAAAAGTTTCCTCATGCAGGCCGGGCGCGGTGGCTCAAGCCTGTAATCCCAGCACTTTGGGAGACCGATACGGGTGGATCACGAGGTCAGGAGATCGAGACCATCCTGGCTAACACGGTGAAACTCCGTCTCTACTAAAAAATACAAAAAAGCTAGCCGGGCGAGGTGGCGGGCGCCTGTAGTCCCAGCTACTCGGGAGGCTGAGGCAGGAGAATGGCGTAAACCCGGGAGGCGGAGCTTGCAGTGAGCCGAGATCCGGCCACTGCACTCCAGCCTGGGCGGCAGAGCGAGACTCCGTTTAAAAAAAAAAAAAAAGTTTCCTCATCCAAAACAGAGAAGGCATCAATTCATTCTCCAAATATGCATTAGGCACTTCTTCTTTTTCCAGACAAGGTTTTAGGCCTTCGAGAATGTATTGAGTGAACTAAACAGCCGAACCTGCTGGCCAGATAAGGCACTTCAGAAAGCATCTAAACCACCTTCCCTCATCATTTTTACTTAAAAGCTCTCAAACACACAAACACACACACCCATCTCGAGTATAAATCTGAAAACTAAAGGGGGGCCAAGTTCCTCTTTACCCTCCCCGCCCAGACAGGGCCATCACCGTCTCCATCCAGGTCCTCTTCCTCCTCACTGCCCTCCTCCTGCTGCTTTGCCAACTTCTTCGCCTGCTGTTCAAACCACTGGAGCCGGGGTGGTTTCTCGCTCGGGTCTCGGTCGTGGGTCCCACGGCCACCAGTCCCCACGGCTACGGCACTCCTGGCCTCCTCTGCAGGCGCTGGGGGCGCCTTCTTGGGAGACAAGGACGGCTGGGCCTTGATGGCCTGCTGGATGGCGGCGTTCATGGCATCCTTGTTCACACTGTCCAAGCCCAGTCCTTTCTCCATGTTCTTTTCATTCATCATCTCCACTTTCCGATTCACGGCCTGCACGGCCTTCTTCTCCAGCTCAACGTGCCGCCGGGACTTGAGGTGGTTGTCGTAGGCGTTGAAAGATGCAAACTTCTTACTGCAAACAGTACAGTAGGTGGCCGAGCCCTTGCTCTCCTCCTCCGCTACGGCCCGCTGCGCCCGCACTCGCTCCTGGAAGCCCTCGGCGGTCACTGGGGCCATGCTGGCCACCTTACGCCGCAGGTTGTAGCGGTGCCAGTCCGTCTTATAGTGGGCCCGCTGCATGTCCGCGTCGCGGAACGCCACCCGGCAAGTTATGCAGGTGTACGTCGCCATTGCCAGGTGAGAACTAAGAGCCGACCACGCCAAACACCTGGTGACCAGCGCCCTGGCTCCACACGACCCTCAGACCTTAACCCGCCTCAGCGGCCTGGACGAGCCTCTCGGCACGCCGACTTCCTGATTGTCACTGAGGAAACTTCCGGCACACGTCAGAAGTTATTTACGACTGGACAGGAAACCCGCCTCTCAGGCTGTGGCCACGCCCCCGCCGCTGTGAGACCCGGGAAGCCTAGGGAACGCAGTGACTGAACCGGACCTGGGTCCCCTCAGTCAGCCCGAGGTGGGTGTTGCTTGAAGGAGGTCGCGCCCTCCCAGTTACCTTCTCTGGTGGTTGCGCCGCTCAGTGTGACGCGGTCAAAGAGACGGCTACGCGAGAATGGGGGAGTGGAGCGCCCGAGGCTGCTTCCGGGCCCTCGGAAGCCCCCGATTAATGAATGGTCGGGTCAGCGACGCCAGGGTCGGGGTTTCTCTGAGGACCGCGCGCTGCACCCGCGGAGCCGGGTGAATGGATGTCGCGAGGGCCAGGGCTGACCCTTAACCCTCGGGGCCAACCTCGGAGCCCTCGCCGGGGGCTGGACCGCTTCCCCGGGAAACCGGAGAGGCCGGGCGGGAGGCTCGGCCTGTCTGAGGCGGCCCTTCGGGCGGAGGACACCGGCGAAACTTGAGTGTACAGAGTGCCGGAGAGGAGCTCCCTGTAGACACACAGTCCGAGCCACGTAGGTAATTCTAGTAGTAGCCACATTTTTAAAGAGTAAAGAGAAATCGGTGAAACTGCTTTTAATGATGTATTTAATTTAGCCCATCCTGTCATTTCAGCATGTAATCAGTCTAAAAGAATTAATGAGATCTTTTACGCTCTGTGATTAGTTCTAAGTCTTGGAAATCCAGTGTGTGTTTTAGAGTTAACAGCCCATCTCAATATGGACTAGCCCCGTGTCAGGTGCCCAGTTGGTTGTGTAGCCTCATGTGTATCGGACAGCAAAGTTCTGCAGAAAAGAACTTCAGGCCAGGCGCGGTGGCTCACGTCTGTAATCCCAGCACTTTGGGAGGCCTAGGCAGGCGGATCATCTGAGGTCAGGGGTTCAAGACCAGCCTGGCCAACATGGCGAAACCCAGTCTCTGCTAAAAAAAATAGAAAAATTAGTCCTGGCGCAGTGGCGCAGACCTGTAATCTCAGCTACTTGGGAGGTTGAGGCAGGAGAATCGCTTGAGCCCGGGGGGCTCGGGGGCGGAGGTTGTGGTGAGCCGAGATCGGGCCACTGCACTGCAGCCTGGGCGACAGAGCAAGATTCCGTCCTAAAATAAAAAGAAAACATGAACTTCAAATGCTTGAGGAGGTCATAGATGTCATCCACACAGCCTGGTTGAACCCTTGTCAGCCTTGTTACAGAATCGAATGTTGCATGCTCAGAATCCAAGCTGCTAATAGAAAACCAAAAGAAGATGACGCTTTTAAAAAACCTTCCAGTGGCTTCCCTTGACTCAATCAAATTCAAACACCTTACTTTTTATTCTGCGAGGCTCTGCCCCTCCCTCTGATGTCCTGCCACACCCGCTTCTCTACCCTGCTCACCCTACTTGAGTCGCAGTGACACATTTGATGTTCTTCTGACAATCACGTTAGTTGGTACTGAGTCAGAAGTCCATTACTCTTCCGCTTGGAACATCCTTTTGCTGGCTTGCTCGCTTATTTTTTGGATCTCTGCCCAAATGCCTTTGTAAGAGAGGCTTATCCAAATCCACTTACCAAAAATAGTGCCTACCTTCCTAAGTCCTTACCAGGCATAACTTTTCTCTAGCACTGTATTAGTTATCTACTACTCTGTATTAAATTACCCCCAAATTTAGCATCAAGCTTTATTTCAGTTTCTGTATGTCAGGCATTTGAATGACTTAGCTGGGTGGTTCTAAGATCTGCTAAGAGGTTGCAGTGAACATGCTGTCCAGGGCTAAAGTCATCTGAAAGTCTGACTGTATTTGACTGTGGCTGGAGAATCTCCCTTAAAGATGGTTGATTTACATAGCTGATAGCAAGAGGTTTTGGTTCCTTGACAAGCAGGCTTCTCCATAGGGCTGCTTGAGTGTAGTGGAGAGCCACATGAAATTCATGAATTTCTTTCATGACCTAGCCTTGGAAGTCACACACAGTCGTTTCCACAATGTGTTGTTACTTATGCAGATCAGCCCTATTTAATGTGAGAAGGGTTTACATAAGGGCATGAATACCAGGAAGTGGGAAGTAGGGGGCAGGGTTGTTTTAGGTGATCATTGGGAGATCAGCTGCCAGTAGCATTTGTTGTTTGTCACTGATTTCCCAGGCTTAGCACTGGAAGTCCTGCATCCCGGGAAACCCCTCAATCCTGGGCAAACCAGGATGTCTAGTCACACTGCATGTTAGTCATCTGCGTCTAGATAGAACATAAGCTCCATGACAGCAAGCAACTCCTTTGTTGTATACTCTAATGCTAGAACAGTCCCAGCAGATCAACTGGTGAGTATTTGTTAAACAAATCTTTTGCAGTGCAAAAGTTAAGTCAGATGGTGATTTTTATTTATGAAAACTTATTTTGAGATTATCAGTATCTTTTAAAATAGCTGAGCCGTCTGGATACTCACTTTGAGAAATGTAGCTAGTATTAGTTGTTAACTGGAATAAGCAGAGTATATTTTCAAGCTTCCCTAAAAAGTAAAGCAGAAGATGGCTATAAAAGTAAAAAACTTCTGGTTTTACTTTTGCCTAGTATCATTCTTATATGACTCTTCCAGAATCTGTTCTTCAGGTCATTATTTCCTCCCTGCGTCCTCTAATCTATTTTCATGATTCTTCTATTTCAGCATCATTGAACTCTCCAGTTTTACTTTTCTTCTTTAAAGAGGTATTGTTTCCTCCGCCATACTAATTTTCCAATGTACTGTTCTGCAGTCTCCAAGATAACCTTACTCTTTCCCCATAGCCCCCCCTACAGTAAATACAAGTAATCAGTAATTTTCCTGTAGCATTTTTTTCATATGCCACTTTTTCTATTCAATAATAGTTGTCTGATGCCCATAAGATAAAGTTTAAATTCCTTTCGTATCTTTCCTTTCATGGCTTTCGTATCTCCCATAGTCTCTCCCACATGCTACGTATTTTTTGTAATATTCTACTGGTTCTAAATTAAAGCATTCCTACCCTCAAGAAGTTTTTTTTTTTAATGACTTCTTAGGGATGATAAAAAAAATATAGTTAACTAGCTGGATCTAGTACAATGAAATATAAAGAAAGGGCTAATGAGTATTTAGGATAGAGAAATCTCATGCCATTAGAGAGATCAGAAAAGTTTTCATTAAGGAGTAGACATTTCAGATGGGTCCTAAAGGAGAAGATGGAGGACTTTGCAAGTGGAAAAGGAGGTAGAACAGGTAGAAGAAATACTGTAGAGGGAGGAAAATCAAGGACATATTTAAGAAGAGTGTGTCTAGGTTGGATGAAGCTTAGGATACAAACAAGAGAAAATGAGACTAGAAAGAGCCACGATCTCATTGGCAAAAGACTTGGATTCTTGTGTTTACTGTTCATGCTTCATTTGTTGGAGAGTCACAAAATGTTTCAGCTTATATGGCATCAGGAATAGAAGTGGGCCTTGAGTGGATCCAGCAGCAGTATCTGGAACTAATTGGAGGAAAAAAAGAGTAGGTCTACAACCAATACCTCCTTGGTAAATGCAAGGGACTGTTGAGTAAAATCTCTGCAGCACATCCTCAGCACTCTTAATGTGTCTAACCTCTGCTGACAGTACTGCTATCAAAAAAAAATAAATACCAAATTGATCACTCTGAAGAATTTAAATGAAGATCACTGATATAGTTTGGATGTTGTCCCCACTCATATCTCAGGTCAAAATGTAATCCCAGTGTTGGAAGCAGGGCCTGGTGGGAGTGACTGGATCATGGGTGTGAATTTCTCTTGAATGGTTCAGCACCATCCCCTTGGTGCTGTTCCTGCGACAGTGAGTTCTCTCAAGGTGTGGTGGTTTATAAAAGTGTGTATCACCTCCCCGCTTGCTCTCTCTTGCTCCTGATTTTGGCATGTGAACTGCCTGCTCCCACTTTGCCTTCTGCTTTGAGTAAAAGCTCCCTGAGGTCTTTCCAGAAGCACAGGCCACCATGCTTCCTGTACAGCCTGCAGAACCCTGAACCAATTAAATCTCATATAAATTACCCAGTCTCAGGTATTTCTTTATAGCAATGTAAGAATGGACTAATACAACCACCTATGACAAAATTAGTGAAAGTATTGAAAATTAGAATTCCTTCTGTATATCATGACATAACCCTTAAAATAGTTCACGTAATTCTCAAACTACTAGAGTTATGGTGCACACTGTAACAGTGACAGTACACACAGTAACATGGTTCTTGTTTCAGTCTTGGAAGACTTTGGGATAATTTAAAATAAAAGCTAATAAAGTTGCCTTCAAGTCAATTTGTATGCCGGTCACAATATTCTCTTGTGACAAGTTTACTGCTATTCACATTCCTATATTGCAGTGGCACCTTGGTTTTTAAAAGGCAGGCTACAAAGGGGATTGAGTTGGTTGAGGGTAACCTTGGGTGGGGGTAACAAATATTGAAATATAAAAACTAACATACACTTATCACATAGTTTACAGTTTCTGTGAATTCTGTGTTCATGAAAACGTTAAGCCCTGTGAGAGATTTTCAGTCCCCAGTTGTTTTGGCTGTCTACATATGCAAAGACTTCTCTTAATTTAATAAGGAATTGAAATGTACAACAAAGTCTGTTTATCACAGCATTTAAAAATCAACTGGTTTCTGCAGTCTTTGAAAAAAAAATCTAAAATAAAATCAGTATTTAATACTTAGTGAAATTATTAAATTGCTTAAAATTATGATCAGTTAATGTATCAAAAAACAAAACCAATATACTAGTATGATACATTAGAAAGAGAATAGGCTTTGGGGTCAGGCTGACTTTTTCCTTGACTAGCTATGTGACCTTGGACAATTTATTTACCCTGTTCTTTGGCAAAATGTTCTTAATACCACTTAACTGTAGAGTCGTGAGCATTAAACAGGATCCTGTTTTCTATGTCTTAGACCAAGAGTTCGCATACTTTTCCCGTAAAGGGCCAGAGAGTAAATATGCTTTGTAAGCCTGGGTTCTCTGTCACAACTAATCAGCTTCATTGTTATAGCATAAAAGCAGCCATAGACAATACATACACAAATGAGCATAGCTGTGTTCTAATTAAACATTATTCACAGATGCTGAAAATTGATTTTCATTTATTCTCATGTCACAAAATAGTCTTCTGATTTTTTTTCAACTACTTCAAGATGTAAAAAACGGTTCTTAGCTTGCAGCCCCTACAAAAACAGGTGGCAGGCCAGATTTGGCCCATGGGCCATAGTCTGCCAACCCCAGCCTTAAGACACTTAATCCTTGCAACACTCCATGAGGTAAATGGTACTACATATTTATTTTGTAGATGAGGTAAATAGGTATGGAGTTATTAGGTGACTTTCTCAGAGTCCCATAGCTAGTAGGTGTTATAACCATAAAAACTACTATTATAGAACCTTATACATGGTCCACAGAATCAACTGAAATAGTAGACATTTTTGCAACACTTCCATCCATTAATTCCACAAGGATTTCTTGCACTATGAGGCTGATACAGTGCTGGACCCATTAAAAGAAACTTACGATTCTTGTAAGCTGTTGCTTGTTGATTGCCTTTGTTTTAATGTTTAAAAGAATGGCTCAGTTGAAACACAGGCAGGAAAAAAAATCAGTTTCTTGGTTTTATGCAGCCTTTCCACACACCCCTCCCCCCAACGTGCTTCAGATACTTTTTTTCACCCATTCTCTAAACATCCCTGCGTGATAAGGTAAGAATTAACTTCCCTATTTAATGCTTGGGAAACAGGATGGGGCTTGGGGACATTATATGACTTTGACACTGTGTCTTAGGGCCATAATATTAACATCAGAACCAGAACTCATATTTTCAACATCTTTCTTAGTATAAATGCTACAGTGGAAATGGAGGAATAATACACAAAAATATAGTTCTGAGGCTTTCTAATTTCATCATGATACAAATGATCTAAGACAACAGCAGTTCAGTAAAGGTTTTCAGAATAATTTCCTATCTTGCAATGAACACAGCTGGAGCAGTGTAAAGAAGTATACCCATCTAGATTATAAACAGTTCATATAAATGTTAAAATCACGTTTTTCTTAAATGTGTATTTGCTTCTTGACTAAAATTAGTGGCATGCTGGCATTTGCCACTTTTCTAAATGGAAGAAAGTTACATTTATTTCAAATATAAGAGTGAGATGCCTAAATATGTTGAATGTATTTGCCAATTACAAAACCTTATAAAAGTCTTCCTAATATTTTATTAAACTGGGGAGCAGGCAGTTTAAAAAAAAATCCCTTTTGAAGCTATGTAGGGTAAGAAAAAAAGGTATTTCAGAATGAGAATATTCAAGCATGGATTGATCTTCCAAAGTGAGCTTCAACTTCTTGAGCACTACTTTATTGCTTCAGATTAAAATACATGCTCAGTGTATGCTATTGCCATTGTGTGATTTTGCTCAGTACCTTCTACAGGAAGTGAGCAAAACTTTTCTACAGCTTTCAATTTTAACAAAATATATCCATGGTTCACATTTTAAATACTTCAGTCCACTTAGATTTTACAAACCACTCATTATCAGTTCTTTCAGATGTTGGGGAAATAATGCTATTTATATTCCCATGGTAAAGGACATGTAGTCCTCTACTACACTGGATCAATCATAGATGAAGTGTATCTGCTACTTCATCTTTTAAAACCAGAAACAATGACCCCCACCACCACCAAAACATACGTATACACAAACAAAAACCTTCAACATCCTTGTGTTTGTTTGAATTAATAGTTGTGAGAAAGTACCATTACTGTATTGTGTAAATGTGTAGTCACAGAGTCATATACAAACAATATTAAAATTCATACATAGTTAAAATGCTGCTGTCCCTAGAGAGCTGGCATGTCTCCTCGATAGTGGTTATAGCACATTTTTCTACTCTACCAACTTCTTCCCCACACCCCTTTTAATTTGTAGTTATTAACATTTTATTCTAGATTTATTGTTCATACCATCACAGATTATCAGCCCTTGAGTTAATCTTCCTGTAAGGTTATCTAGGGATTTATATTATTTAATTACTTGGATTATTTAACTTTTTTTCTCCTCAGTGAAGAAATGGAAATGACCTTTAAACTTTTCTACTTTATAACCAAGAATATTATTTTAAAGAAAGAAGCATACACATAAAAAAGAATACTGGTAACAACTATTTTATAAATATGTAACTGTATTTTTCTTCCTGTCCAGAAACTGTTATTGAATAAAATTCAGGTATATTCCTCCAAAACCCACACAGTTCAGAGATTTTCAAACACCAGGTTTCCATTTGTATTAAAATGGGCAAGATAATGAAGGCACAGGCTCACTTTGTATCAATAAAGGACATCAAACACAGTCATGAGGCACTAATGACATAAGCAATCACAAAAATGTTCAAAGTCTTCAGTAACTCTTCTCCCTTTAACATTTGGCAAAATTCAGTCTAGATATTTGAATACCTCAGAAAGAAAAAATAAATAAGAGTTGCTACATTAAAATGTCAGATTACTTATAATTAGTCTTTAGAAATATAAGGGATAAAATGAAAGGAAGAGAACACAGATTTCCTATATTCTTGGATTATCCTTCCCTTCTGAGGGTCTCAGATGTCTCTGTGCATCTGCCAGAATGCCAGCTGTACCTGAAGATTTAAGAGATTTTTGGTAGTTGCTGGCATGGTCCCTCGACACTGAAAGTTTATATCACAAAAACAAAATTAGCTTGGTGTGAGCTCTTTAGTCCTTTGTTAAAAACCATAAATCAGATGTGGTTATTTAAAAGTGATCTTAAAACGTTTAAAGGAAAATATATATACTCTATCTTCCCAGTAAGAAACAGATTTCATATTTATACTTAAATGGCAAATAAATATATTTTAAAGCCAAGCAAGTTCCTCTCCTCTATACAGACTAAGAAAACAGAGTTATTATGTCTTTATTGCTGATGATCACATCACTCATATCAATAACTAGTTTCACAATTTTAGGAGACTTTTTTCATGACATAATATAAAAGATACGGGTCTAACTTAAGTCTGAGCAGGCAGAATAGAGCTGTGCTCCCAACATCCCTATCACAAACATATGACAAATGAACAACAAAACAACTGAATCTGTTTATGTCACAACCATTGTCTATGTGATACACAACTGCTTGCTTTCTGTGGGTTAATACCACCCACTGCAAGACTAGAGATGGCAGTCAGTGGAGCATGCTGCTTTACAAGTAAGCCTAAGTCTACAACTGCAGAAATAACATGGAAATATTTCAGTCTATCCAGAGTACTTAAATATACTTTAAAATTTTTTCCTAAGAAATTAATTTTGATAGTATTTCCCAAGTCCTTCAACTAAGATACCTTGATAATTTCGATCTTTTTTACATCAAAATCTATCAGTTTAAAAAAAAAATTTCCAGGTATTAGGAATAAGGAAGCTGATAATGGCATGTATTCACAATTAATTGTTAATATTTTTCAATGAGTTACAATAAACTGTTTTGCATGCTTGAAAAACTGTAAAGAAAAAGAATATTTATAGGAGGATTTTAATAATTTGGTTTTTGTTTCTTTTTGCTTTAAAAACCCCTAATATTTATCTCTGACAACACAGTGGTGTGTATAAAGTTCATTTCCATGCTTATTACACAAAAATAACGATCAGAAATATCAATCTGTCAGTGTCAGCTGATATATATCCAATTAATTCACTGCAGGAGGGAAAATAAAACAAATCTAAAGTAATCATTAAAGCTTATAGTTCAATTTTTTTCTTTTCCTTGTTTTTTTTTTTTTTTCTTTGAAATTTTTTTGGTGTTTTTTGTGCTCTGTTGCAAGCTGATTCCTAGATTAATGGCCTCCAAGTAGATTTGAAAGGAAACCTGAAGACTTCTTATTTTGCTGTGCTTCTGCTTCCTGGTCTTGTGTAAGTCCCAATTCACTCTCAATTTGATCCAGCTCTGACTGGTCAAGTAGTTCAAAGTCATCACCTTCTTCAGTGTCTGTGTCCTCTTCTGGGATGGGGGCAGCCTGAGAAAGTGCTTGCTGCACCCCCTCTAACTGGTCTTTGATAGCTGCAGTCACTGCAGCTGTGATGACATCCCCAGCCAGGTTGCTCATCAAGTGAAAGGTTTGGTCACTGTTCAGAGGAAGGGTGAGACCAGCTGCTGATTGTGTCTCTTTGCTTGGTCTGTGACCACTGTCCAACTGTTCCTTCTTTCTCTTGAGCTCAGTGGGCAAACCAAGGCTTAATTCATCTTCATCATTCGTTCCCATGCCATTTTCTAGAGATGGGAAATCTGAGAGATCTCGAGAGAAAACTTCCTCACTAGGTCGGTCAAGATCTGTGAAATGGATAACAGAAGTTCAGACTTAAGCACCGTAACAAATTTCAAATAAAAGTGCTGTCTAAAGATCATCTGTCTGACTTTAATCTGAACCCTCTGGCAACCTTGGCGTTCATCTAGCCTCCTGAGTCAACTTGAATCAATTTAACCACATACTGAACTCCTAATCCTGCAACACTCTTTCTCCACAGGGACACAAACACTACATATCCCTCTATATTTAGCTTTCCTCTTAAGCACAAAACAGTATATTTACTGACTTAACATTCACACTTGTCTGACATCAGCTTGAGGTTTTGACTAACGTTTAAGCATTTACTATAAAAATTCACCATCCTGCTCCTAGGGTGGAAATTACCTTAAGCCAATGAGTATGCATGTACATGAAATTAAAAATACTATAATAGGAAGTTTCCTTGGGTTTTGGTTAATATTATTCAGCCTCAGCATTTTCATACATGGAGATCTATTTCAGTGTCTGTAATCTGTGTTTGTTTTAAGCAATGGAAAGAAGATACTGCTCCTTCTATTCCATATAACCCAAGAGTTTATGGAAACATTTGGCTCTCTATAACTATAGCTGAAACTGACCATATAAAGATTTAGGACATTTGAAATCAGTGTCACAGTAGAAGGCTGATAGATTTTATTGTTTTTACCTTTCATATAAAATTCTTTTAATATAACAGTTAACTCCCTGCAACCGTGATTTGAAATCTTCAGTTAATGAAAAGCCTTTTTATGTGTCTTGGATTATTATTGTCTTTTTTGCTGAATAAATCTGAGATGGGATCCTTAAGAACAAGGTACTTGTTATTCTTGTTCTTTAAAATATGACCTCAAATTGGAGGTTCTGAAAGCTTGTAGAGCTTGAATGACCTTCAGCAATGCTCTTGTTCTAATGTAAAGGTGAGGAAATTGAGACCCACAAAAATTATTTCACCTGTTCAAGGTCATAAAGTTAGGTAGTGACAAAGGCAAGACTCTACTTGGGTTTTCCACCTTCCAAACCCATCTTCTTTCAAACACTGCACAGCCTCCCTCCCTCCTTCCTTTAAAAACAGAAAATGTCTTTTTGGAACATAAGTATAAAATAGTTCATTCATTCTCCTCCTTTATAATCTGCTCATATGTTCAGTATATAGCCAAAACAAGGTAATCCAGTGAGACTAACAAAAGTTAAGTTACCGTACAAGCATTGACTCTCAATTTAAGTTATGGATATAATTTGCATTATAAAGAATACTGTGCTGTCTTGTTTTTAATTGTACTTATTATAAACAAAGAATATACCGGATAAAGAAAATGTGGTACACATACACCATGGAATACTATGCAGCCACAAAAAGGAATGAGATCATGTCCTTTGCAAGGACATGGATGGAGCTGGAAGCCATTATCCTCAGCAAACTAACACAGGAATAGAAAACCAAACACTGCCTGTTGTCACTTATAAGTGGGAGCTGAATAATGAGAACACATAGACACAGTGGTAGGGAACAGCACACACTGGGGCCTGTCATAGGGTCAGGGGTGGGAGGAGGGAGAGCATCACAAAATAGCTAATCGATGCTGGGCTTAATACCTAGGTGATGGGATGCAAACCACCATGGCACATGTTGACCTATGTAACAGACCTGCACATCCTGCACATGTACCCCTGAACTTAAAAGTTGGAAATAAAAAATAATAAAAATAAAAAGCTGTTTTAACTTCGAAGACAAATGTGAGAAACTCCAGAGTCAGCTTTGGACTCAGGGAACTTGCCCTCCATACTTCAGCCCCTTTTAATGAGGACTAGGCCTAAATGTATAGGATTACCATCTATCTTTCTCTCCCACATTATCGCTTAGGACATTTCAAAGACATTTCAGGAGGTAATTTTTCTAATTTTTAATTATTTTGTTTTCAAAATTTCTGTCCAAAGGCAGATTTGGACATTGATTTAGATTTTTTTCTCATACTTTTTGAAAAACAGCTTTTGATAATCATGCACCAAAAAAACACACTTCTAAAGTGTACAATTCAGTGTTTTTTAGTATATTCACAAAGCTGTACAAGCATCACTAATTCTAGAACAATTCAGTGTTTTTTAGTATATTCACAAAGCTGTACAAGCATCACTAATTCTAGAACACTTTCATCACTCCAAAAATAAATGCATACCAATTAACAGTCACTCACTATTCCCTCCTTCCATCAGTCCATAGCAGCCACTAGCTTAACTTCCCTTTATTTAGACTTGCTTATTCTAGGCATTTCATATAAATGGAATTATACAGTAAGTGGCATTTTGTGTCTGGCTTCCTAGCATGTTTTCAAGGTTCATCCATGTTATAGCAAGTATCAGTACTTCATTTTTATAGCCAAGTAATATTCCACTGTATAGATATGGTGGTAACATGTTATTTACCCATTCAGTATTTGGCAGCAGTTAAATAGTTTTGTATGCACTCATAAAAATAAATGTGTCCAGAAATATTAGCATACCATCAGAAGTGTCTGTCTGTGGAGTGTATCCTTCTGAAAGGTTGAAGGTCCCATTATCAGTCCAGGATACCTCTGAGACGTCTGTGTCAGACACAGATAACTCTTTGGCAGCAACCGTGAGGCTAATCTGTATTAATATAAATAAATACCAGCGGCACATTTTAAACTGCTGAAGGGAATATTTTGAAAAATCCATACGAACCCCCAAAATGTCAGAGTAATAAAAACTAGATGGATATTTTTATTTTGAAATCATTCAGTCATCTTACAGAAATATGGGTTTATTAGGAAGATCATTCAGCTTTATATATGTAAATACATTTACAGTCAAACCACACAGGAACAAATTGAAAACTAAACAAAAAATACCTTAGGACAAAGAGCTGAAAAGTCTAATTCACTGTCATCTTTGTGACTTTTTTCTTTATCTGCTTCTGTTGAGAAAAAATTTGGAAGCTTTCAGTTTCCTAGCCAACTCAGATATAGTGCATTTATTTCATTATGTATTCTTATCCCACATTTCTCATATTCTCAAATACCTCCATATCATTAAATGTTTACACATAACAAGCTTCACATATTTGCAAAGGAAATGATCCACATTAGTGGTTCTCTTAATATTGTCCCTAAAACAGCAAAAGCATCCTCCCTGGGAACTTTTTAGAAATGCAGATTCTCAGGCCCTACCCTAGACCTACTGCATCAGAAACTTTGGGCTGGGGCCTAGCAACTCATCCTGTAATAAGCCCTCCACGTGACTCCGATACATTCTAGTTTTAGAACCTATAAGGTCTCAAGCCAAGTTAAAAAGTAAAAGATGATTATATTGGCTTTTCCTGTATTTTCTTTCCCTTCCCCTGTTTTTTCAATCCCTTCTTACACAACTTCCACACTCCTAGCACTGCTTGTGTAATTTTGTATTTGTGATAGTCCAACCCAAAATAAAACTAAGTAAATCATAAGTAGCACAATAAAAAGTGTTGCCTTTTCTTTCTCCCCTGACAGTGTGGATTAAAAAATCAATTTCTTTCATTGTATATTTGAGAAAAGAAGGAAAGCCTAAATAGGAAAAGGATATGTTTAACTTTGAGGGCGATTAGCTTCTATAATAATACTTAGTAAAAAGCTAAAAGTATCCTCAAATGTATTAAAGGAATTGCCTAAAAATAGCTCGCTAATGTCTCATTTCATGCATAGAATCTAAAATATAAACTTTACCTACCAGATCTCTCACGTTTCTTCTGATTAATATATTCTCCAATTCCAAAATCCAGTTTCAGCAGAACTGACTTAATTTTACTGTATATTTTTTGTCCAATATCATTACATTTAAACAATGGACACAAAAATGCACACAGTACTGAAAGAAGAAAGAGGGTAGAAGTAAAATGCCTTTCCTTTCAAAAGGCTACATACATTTCAGTATTTCACAAAATACTATATTTTTTTACTGAAAAACTTAGGTTTTTTTTTTTAAGGGAAATGCCTCTGTGAAATAAGTTCATAATTTCTATTCTTTTTCTGTAAGGTAAACATTTTCTACTACCACCCACACACACACACATGCATACCCAAGCACACACAATGCTCACAGTCATTGTTTTCAGGTGCAATTAGATCAACTCTCTCCTTTCAATCCTTTTACTCTCAAAATTTATAGAAAAATTACATGCCTTCCAAACAACAGTCCTGGTTTAACTGTATTTATTCAACGCCATTTCACCATGGGAAAGTTATTAGCCTCTCATCAATAATATTAGGATAATAACCTTATTTCTTTGGGGTTGCTGTGAAGTATAAATGAGATCAATGCAAACCATCTGAATAATGCCTTGCCCAAATTATTCTTTCATTCCCCAGTCCTCTTCTCCTTTACCTGCTAAACAATGTAATGATGAGGCTAATGTTATATATGAGTTCTTTTGGGGAGAATGGATTTGAGCTCTGACCATTTGCCATTTGCATTATGCATTAAGAATACAAAAAGAAGCAAAGATTGCCACACTCTAAGTACTGTATTCCTAATATTTATTTCTTTGTTCTTTTTAGGAAGTATCCTATATTATATTTTTAAAATAGGAGCTACAAACTCAAATGTCTCTAGAGGCCAAGAAATTGTATGTAAATTTTAAAATCCATTGTAAGAAAAATTGGAAAATATGAGGGTATGTTAAGTGGAGAGTGCCTGCCCCATCGAAAGGTAGCAGTGCCAGATCATAGTTTTCAGGTAAAGGAGAAAATCCATACATTTTAATAACATTTTTGAGTGATCATTGATGTATAATAAAATACATGTATTTAAAGTGTACAATTTGATAAATTTTGACATGGATACAACTAAGAAGCCATCACCATAATCAAGATAATGAACATGTCTACCACCCCCAGAAGTTTTCTCATGTTTTTATTCATCCGTCCCTCCAGTCTCCTACCTCTTCTCCCTGTCCCCACCCACCTCATCCCCAGGCAACCACTGATCTGCTTTGTTACTAGATTGTTTGAATTTTCTAGGATAATATATAAATGGAATCATACTCTTTCATCTGGCTTCTTCTACTCCGTCTAATTATTTTGAGATTCATCTTTAGTGTTGTATGTATCAGTTTTTAGTGCTAAGTAGTAATCCATTATATGGATATACCACAGTTTGTTTACCCATTCATCCTATTGATGGATGTATGGATTATATTCTGCTTTTGGCTACTACAAATAAATCTGTTATGAACATTTGTGTCTTTGTACTTTCATTTCTCTTGGGTAAGTACCTAGTTGTGGGATGGCTTTGTCATGTAGTAGTTTTTAAGAAACTGCCAAACTGTTATCCAAAGTGATTTTAACATTCTACCTACCCCGCAACAGTATGTGAGAATTCCACTTCCTCTGCATCCCTCCTAATACTTGATATGGTCAGTATTTTTAATTTTAGCCATTCTGGTAGGGATGCAATGGTATTTCATTGTGGTTTTGATTATTTTTTTGAGCCAAAGAACATGCACGAAGGCAAAGGTGTTGGTGTGTTTTTGGGAGGTGGGGCATACGGCTTTATTTATAGTTTTACTGACAAAATTTAACATAAAATTATTAACTTATAATTCTGCCTTCTGCAGCTATTCTTCCAATTTTAAAATAGAGACATGGCTCTAGGAAAATGGAGAAACTTTGTACAGCAGGAGAGTAAAGAATAATCAACTTGTATTATAGTTAAGAACTCATCCCCCTTCTTCAAACTACAGGTCTGTTGACCATAAAGTGATACCATATGCATCACAAAAATTAGCCACATGGTCTACTATACTTACACAGTAGATAGCTGAGTATAACCCCAGGAATGTAACTTCCCAAGATCGTAAAAAATGTGCACACACTACAGACCAGGAGACAAAACTGGAAATAACAGAAATAACATGGGATAGTTATACATAACACCAAAATATTTTGGAGCACAGGATACACACACAATTGTAAATCTATAAGTGACCAGTATAAGTGACCTATCCGGTTATTACAGATTTTTTTCCAAAGAGCATTGTTTTGCACTAAGGGCTGACTAATGACTGCTGCATTCAACCAGCCTTAGTCCATTTCAGCACTTGGTAATAATTATTTTGAGGACACAGGAGCTAATTTCTGGCACAGAGAGTGACAACTCCCATTACTCATGCCTGTGGCTATATTACTGCCAGGTGCAAGAGAACAAAAAACTATTATGTCCCCAGAAACAACTTCTACTTCACTCATTTAAGGAAATTAATGCGGCCTGATAACTACATCTGAAAGTTCAAACTACCACTATAAGCCCACTGAAATTCATAAAAACACAGCAAAACATGTTACAGAAATTAGAGGTATCTACACAAATCTAACGTAATTTACACAAATCTAATGTAATGTATAGCTGCTAAGCTGACAGGATAAATTTATGGCCATCACTATCATCTTTCCTAACCATATATACTGCTCAAATTGACCCCACTTCTAAGTCACTTAGAAACAAACTGCCATTTAAATGAAACTCCTACAGTGACATGTTTATTTTCCTTCTGTCATTTATGGTTAAAAAAATCTTGATTGTTTTAAGAAATTTAAAAACAATCAGAAAATATCCTTAATTCCCTTTAGGAACATCAAGGCAGAAAAATTTTCCCATAAAGTCTTCACCTGATTTTTCACATGCCAGTCTTAAACTGTCTTACATTTTTACATCATCTTTAAACAGTGATAGTAAATTAAACTGAAAAGCAAGCAAAGGAAATTCATTCAGGGAGTTTCTAAAAGACACAAGAGGAAGGAATACATACCTCTGACCAATAACTGATGATGATAAAGAGCAAAGGGGTCTAAATCTAAGTTTGATTTTGATTTTTCATTCTTTAGTACAGAGTTAATAAATTAACTAGTCAAAAGCAGATTAGATGAATTGCGAAACAAAACTAAGACCTGTTTCTAAAACAGCAAGGGCCCTGGAAAGAATTTGAAATTCTATAAATGAAATGGAAAGGCCATAAAGTCAAAGTAACAGATAAGCCAAGAAAAGTATTACTATATCGAGAATTTAGTTTTTCAAAGGGATTTCATATTATGCCCTACATTTGCAGCATCATCATTTTAAGCTAATTGACTTGGGGCACATTAATGCAACCCAGTGCAGAAGTTTGAAGTTTAGAATCTTCCAAAAATACATTTAATCACTTCAGTAAAATCAACATCAACAGTACATCATTCCCCAAATACAGGTATCGATGCTTTAAAAAAAATAAAAAATAAAATAAAATAAAAAAGGCTTCAATGAATAAAAAAATGCATCCAAATGCAATACTGCCACTTTAATACACTCAAAAAGTCTCCAAGCATAGTTCTATTATTTAATACTATTGAAGTTAAAATATTGCATACTATACAAGGTACAAAGACAGAGATTTTCAATGCTGACATTACTAGCTCTTCATTCTATCCACGGGTGGATATTCAAGAAACTTGAAAGCAACACTGGAATAGAAAAGGTCTATTGATGGTTCTGTACCTCACCCAAGCTATCAACACAGTCAATCAGAATTAAAGCTGCCTCTACACATAAAATAATACAAATATGTGCGCCACTCCATGTAATCCCTTTCCAACCATGTAAGACACTTCCCCTCATGGGTTTTATCTTAATTGGAAAAATATTCATTTTGTTTATATAATCACTACGTTTTTGCCAAAAGTTTTCTTTCTTAAATAAATAAATCATACAAGAACCTCCACTTTTTAGCTTGAAAATAAGATTCAGTTATCTTCAAAAGCACAAAGAACTATGTATTCATTTCATCTCCCTTTGACTTCAGCACCAGGCTAAATACGATAACTGAAATTCTTAAGACTTTGTTTTCTCCCTAGTCTTGCTGATAAGACCAATCACCATTCATTTTAGCTAATGAGCTAGATAAATATGTATAAAACGTAAAACCAATCCAATTTCAAAATGTGAGGCTGAGGATTATCTCGTGTTCACACACTCAGTTCTGAACCTTGCTGATGCCAGCTTTTATGGCATATGTTCTTAGTATATTACATTTAAAATTGGAGAAATCTGACAAGCTGATAAAATAGGTTAGTTCATTTGTTTCCAAGTAACTGAACATTTTAAAACATACTCCTTTACTGGAAAACTTGCCTTGCCAGGGCTCTGCTGTTTAAAAAGAGACATTTCTTGAAGAAATATGCTGAAATTCATCCATGATTCTGCAATACAGTGGCTAAGCCTGGGTCTTTCATCTGGTTTGGAACTGATAACTTCCCAGCTAAAGAGACAAAAAGAAAAAAATATTACCGAACTTTAGGTGATTCATTCAACATTTATGGCTTTGGCAAATATTTATTGAGCATCTACTGTTGGCCACGCCCTCCGGAAAAGCCCTGTGAATTCAGAAGTGAACTAACCAGACACTTGCTTCAGGAAACTCATGCCAAAAGAAACAATTAGCTATCTAATTGTCTATTTACAACCAGGGAAACACTAAGGGAGAACAGGGTGAGGCTTAGGGACGTCCTTAATGAAGAGTCATTTTTAAACTCAAATACGAGATGGATCAGCAGTTTAATCACAGGGTTCCAGATAGAACAACATGCAGTATATGCAGAGGCCCTGGAGTGGGAAGGAGCTTAAATGTGCTATCCTATTGAGTCTCAACATGGCTCCAGCAAAGTCAACCAGAAGAAGAACATGTGAAGCTGGAGAGGTAGGAGGAGACTGGTCATGGAAGGCCTTGTAGGAACTTGTTAGAGAAACCTTGGAATTAAGCATATAATATTAAGAATAAGCACCAACAATGTATTTTCAATAAATATACAAATTATATACACACACACACACACATACATATACATACATACATACCATGTACCATGGTTGGAAAACTCTATAGAAAATTGTTAAAAGGATCTTACAATATCCTCTATTTTTCCAGAGTACATTTTCCTAGTCATCATCTAGAATGTGTTGAGTGTGATGCATGGGCCGGCAAAGAGCTTTCTCCCTGCCCTCATTTTCCACAGGAACCTCAGTGAGCTAAAAACTAGAAGCAATCACTCCAGGAAGAAGACACATGTAAATACACGTCATTCCCTAACATTACAATGACATAAAGCTTAATTCCTGCTCTTGCAATCCTAACTCATAAAAACATACCAGTTCAAACGATCCCTATTAAGGATCCTCAAATTCATTCATTTAAGAGATTATTAAGAGATAAGTGCCTACCATGTTGAAGGCACTGCCACAGAGCTATGGATATGGCAATAACAAAAGCAGCTAAGTTTCTAGCAGAAGACAAGGATTGTTAGTGAACTGTCATCTGAGCTATGGTAGAGTACTACGGTGAGGCTGATCTCTGGATTCAACTCCAGTAGCCCTAAGACAAGTCAAAACTACCTTCGCCCTTAGATGCTCAACTATACAGAAGCTTGTGTACATACAGATTCTGTGACTTTTAATGTATTTTGAATAGTAAAGCAATTTGTAAATTACAATTCCTTTTTATAAAAATAATTTTAATCCAAGTTTAAATGAGTGCAATAGCATTTTTTAAAAAGGGGAAGTATACCATTTTCCTTCCTCTTTGTTCTTTCAACCTCAACTAATGCTCTGAAGAGTCACTGAGCTACCAGTTGTCCTGACTGATGTTATTCCTACAGGTAGATTTCCTGTCTGTCATAAGAAATGAACTTTTGGGCATGGTTTATGCATCTATTAACTCTACCCACTCTTGAATCACTGAGCAAATCTATTTTCACTGGAACCATATCTGGCACCAGGTTTGCATACCCCATGATTCCACATCTATTAAAATACTAAGTGCATAGCTAAGAAGCAGATATCTGTGGCAAAATCTTGCCAGGGCTCTGCTGTTTAAAAAGAGACATTTCTTGAAGAAATATGCTGAAATTCATCCATGATTCTGCAATACAGTGGCTGAGCCTGGGTCTTTCATCTGGTTTGGAACTGATAACTTCCCAGCTAAAGAGACAAAAAGAAAAAAATATATTAAATGTGGTCATCGGGGGGTGACTGTTAAATGGAGTGATTGCTTCTAGTTTTTAGCTCACTGAGGTTCCTGTGGAAAATGAGGGCAGGGAGAAAGCTTGTTGCTGGCCCATGCATCACACTCAACACTGAAGTGGTCTTAAAAATAAAAATATTAAATATAAAAAAATGTGGCAAAATCTTGCCAAGATATCTGCTTAGTGGGAAAAGATTTTGCACCGAAGAGCAAAGGCTTTGTGGCAAAGGAAATGCAAGGTTATTAAAATGCAGTCTGTTTTCTCAGAACAATATAGATTTGCTGCAAATTGGCACAGACAGGCTAGGCTACTGTTCGGTTTAATGGGACCATGAAGATGACAGAAAACATTTTAATTTCGGCTCTCTATGCATACTGAACAACTATTTAAGATTCATTTGAACTGTTTGCCAAATAAAATTCTAACAAAAATCAATGAAAAGCTATAATGGAAGGATTTGTTATTTTCTTTTAAAGATTAAGATGGAATAAATGAACAGATTAAGATGGAATAAACAATCTCCCACCTTGGCCTTCCAAAGTGCTGGGATTACAGGCATGAACCACTGTGCGAGGACAAAAAAATATTTTTTTGAATGAATGGTACTTTGTACAGATGCTGGAACTTTGTTCTAATATCATCTTTAGGAGTCACGTCTTGGAAATGACACCATATCCATATTTGTTTATATATTTTTTATTATTGCTTAAGTAAATGTCCCCAAATTGTAAAAGAGCCTAGTATAATATTAAATTGCCACTATAGAGATAATGTTAGAACAAAGACTTCATCTAACTTAAGGTGTTTTATAGAGATTACAATGAAATAACTAAAAACTCTCTTTTGCATTTAAGGGTCTTATCTATTTTCCACAGTGGACTTCAAGTGGACACCATCTATCCATTAATTTATTCATTTATTCAATAAAAAGTTATTAAGTTTCCCCTTTGTGTCTTGCATTACACTAAATGTGGAAAATACTGTTATTTCAAAAACTTGAATGCTGGTAGCACTATTCCTCTGTGTCTATAGGTAAACACTATTTGCTGGAAAGAAAGAAAAAAATAATCTTTGACTATCTTCCATACTCATAAGAAAACACTCTTAATTATATTACATTTTTCCCCTTTTAAAAAGCCTCACATAATCGTTTTTTGGGACAATAAATTTCATCATTACTTACATTTTTATTAGCACAATAAATTATAATTGATATTGAATTTTTATAATCACAAACAGAAAAGAGAACTTCACTGTGTACAACTTGAAAATAATATCTAACCAAATGGGTTTGT
Source organism: Mandrillus leucophaeus (assembly GCF_000951045.1). Lineage (NCBI taxonomy): Eukaryota > Metazoa > Chordata > Mammalia > Primates > Cercopithecidae > Mandrillus > Mandrillus leucophaeus. The sequence goes on from NW_012104588.1 coordinate 508,602, forward strand.
AAAGAGTAATAAGTGTTTGAGATTAAAAATAAATGTTCAGATTGTGCTGAATAAAATTTAATGGAAATATATATGATTTAAAAAGAAAATGTAAGTTCCAGGGTGAAGAAAAGATGTCACTCCACATCTTTTCTTCTGGACCAAAAACAGATGCTCTCTGGGAGTTTAATAATAGTTTTAAATTGCCCAGTGATTAATTCTGAGTACCGTAGGAACTCACATTTCTATAGTCTTCCAGTGAGTTTACCATTAATTTATGTCACCACAGTTCAATTTAGGTTATATGGAATTAGATAATTTGGCATGAGATGGGACATTTGATGTCAACTTTTCAAATTCCCCTATTTTATAGGTGAGGAACGTGAAATCCAAGTTTTTGCAGCTAGTGTGAGGCAGAGCCAAGACCCAAGGCCAGGACTCTGGGTTTCCAATACAGTTCTAATCCTTTAAAATGTGTGCCCTCTTTAAAGGTGAATACATTCAATGACATTCTTTGAAGAGACCACGTGGCAATTCAGAACGAGAAGGAACATTTCATGTTCCTCCCCACTCTTTCCTAGAATCAGAAGAGATGAGGTGTGATTGACCAATACCAACGTGCCATCATGCAGGAGCAACCCTTTCCAGGAAAACAGAGCACTTCATGTGCAGAACCCAAATACTCAGCAGAAACCAAGATCTATGCTTAGTGCTTGGTTGACGTTTAACACAGGTGTCATCTGCACACACACACATACACACGCTGAGTTGCTACGTAATGAAACTCTAGGTTTTCCTAGAGAGCCTTATTTGGAAAACACGTAACTAGAAAAAAGATCTCCTGTGAATGCTGGGCAAGGCTTGGGGAACAGATCTTTTCCATGGTGTGTGGCTGTCTTCCCACCATCCTTGGCACTGATCACCATGCAACATAAGGCCCAACTAACATAAAAGGAGATGAAAATACCTAAGGCTTCAAAACATTTTGAGTTTGTACTAAGTTCCTAACCAAACAATACAAGTCTTCTGTGACTGACGCTAAACTAAGGGAGAAAATTCATTACCAGTAGCTTTATTAATATTTCCTCCTTAGCTTCAGAGAGAACATGTACTTTCCAAGTTCAAAGAGAAATAGGTTCTTTGGTTCATCTTTCTATACATCTTCCCTCCCTCTCCCCAGTCTTCCAGCTGTCTCTCACACTCTTGCCTTCACTAAGGAGTGAACTCACCACACACTCCAGCCACAAGATAAAGACCATTTAAGAGTCACCCCCTGATGACCATCATCCCCAACTTTCCATCCTCATAGCCAGTCCAGTTCAAGTAGTTCCCAGGGAGAAGTCACTACAAGTCCCAGCCTCTACTTGGCCATGCCATCTTTCAAATGGGCTTTGCTCAAGGATCTGTAACTGTAAACGATTCCCCAAAAAAGCCCCAGCAGATGCCATCTTGTTGAGTTTTCCTTCTTAACTAAAAACTAGTCAGGTGTTTTGATGAAGGCCATTCTGCAATCGAGCAATTCTTTATCAAGGAACCCTAAGCCAGGGCAAAGTGCTTTTTCAGCAGCTGAAGAATTTCTGGTTTTACCTGCCAGTGAAACTCTAAGGGAACAAAACATGGAAAGATGGCTCCTTGGACAAGCAGCCTCACTTTGTCCACAAAAAAAGGAGGTTTGGCTTCTCAGTAGAATTGCAAGCCAACATCCCTTCTTTCTTCCTCCCTGTCCCTATTAGAATACAATTTGTTATACACATTGCGTGGTCTGGCCAAATAAGCCCTTCGTGCAGTTCCTGAAGATGTAGTTGTGAGACACCCAGGGCACGGTTTAAGCAGCAGCTTTCTGGGCCTTACTGAAGAGACGGAGATGGAGCAGGCCTGGGGGAGGCTCAGAAATCTGCCTTTTAACAGGTGTCCCAGATGATGCTGAGGCAGGTGTTTCTTACCCTAAGAGTCACTGTGAGAAATATCCTTGATAAAGTAACATTGAATTGAAGAGGGAGACTTCTGCTTCTCGGCAAGATGGTGTGAGAGGGAGCCGATATACCCAACCCACCTGAAACAATCAAAAGGCAATAAAGAAAAAATCTACGGAACAACGATTTTCAAAAATCTGGGCATTAGGCAAGGAAGGACAGTGACTCCTAAGGGATGATAAACCAATAAGGGAGTTATGTGATCACCCAGCTCTCTGCCTTGAGTTTTCCTGGCCTGGGAGCAGAGGCAGCAACCCAGGTAACACCTGGCAACTCCCTGAGTTGAGGAGACACAGATGAGTTTCCAAAAAGGCGCTCCCAGGGGCCAGAGTTTGCAGGACCCAGTGCTGGAGAGTAGAGCACAGTGCAGAAGGAGACAAAGGGAGAGGTCTGTTGTGGGGGACTCCTGGAGTCTTCAGCTGAGGCTTGGCTGGCACAGGCGTGTGAGGAGCCCGGAGGCCAGGGAAGAGCCATCAGAAAGGACTAGAAGGAACGGTATCTTTTGCCAAGAATGACACCTGGTCCTACCAACTAGACTGAAAAACCTCAGAATTCACAGACATGGGTGGAATACTCAGAAGGGTCCTGCCTCAGTAGCAGAGAATAATCAGTCCTAAACTAAATGCAGCTCTGGTCCTAACAAGTCTTAAAAGCACACCTTAGGCCAGGTGTGGTGGCTCACGCCTGTAATGCCAGAACTTTGGAGGCCCAGGTGGGCAGATCACAAGGTCAGGAGATCGAGACCATCTTGGCCAACATGGTGAAACCCTGTCTCTACTAAAAGTACAAAAATTAGCCAGGCATGATGGTGTGCACCTGTAGTCCCAGCTACTCAGGAGGCTGAGGCAGGAGAATCACTTGAACCTAGGAGGCGGAGGCTGCAGTGAGCTGAGATAGTGCCACTGCACTCCAGCCTGGGCAATAGAGCAAGACTCTGTCTCAAAAAAAAAAAAAAAAAAAAAAAAAAAACAGACCTTAAAGGGATCAAACTGATTTTAAGTGATTCAACCACCATCAGTAGGATACAAAGTGGTGAATTTTGTTATGAACCAAATAACTCAGTCAAACTGGGATGTGAAGCAGTTCATTTATTTTACTTTCATGTGTATCTTTTAAATTATTGTGTACCTTTGTTCCCTTAAAAATATAGTTATCAAAACAATGTTTAAATATTCTAAGATTTGTCTTTGTGTAGTTTAATGCCTGCATAATGGAATTCTAATGCACTCTGCCGGCAGTTTCAGAATGCAGCACACAGTATACTCCATTAGGGGGTTCTGTAAGACTAAGAAATACGACACTCTTGTGCTCTTTAAAAATAGATTGTAATTCTGTAAGAGAGAACATGTGCTAGCAGCCTGTTTCATCTCTTTCACCAATAGTGTCTTTCAGCACTAGAAAAAATAACGCTGCAACAAAATGAATCTTGGCATAGAAGAAATAGCATCTCATTATCATTTAACTTCTGTTCATTTCAATAAATATGCAGTGAATGTACATTAACTGTCACCATTCCCGGCCCTGGGACTGAGAGTTGACTAAGGCACAGCCCGTAACCAATAAGTTAAAGTGTACATGTGACCCAAGAATGATTCAAAGCACACACACTCGTGATACATGAAATGTTTAAAATGGCATTTAATTGTATCTAGGGCTATTGGAGAGACATGAATTTGAAAACTAAGTTGGGGATTGGATATATGAGGAGAACTTGTTAAATGTAAGATCTTTTCACTATTGTACATTTTACAGGACAATGTTTTAGCATATACTAATGAACTTAAAAGTGTTTTTACAACCCAGTTATTTTTGAAAGCAAAAAATTATATTTTTAATATATCAAAGCTAAAATCTTTTCACGTATTTCTTGAGCTTTAGATTTGAGGAGATAATTGCCAACCAGAGAGAGGAAACCTGGAGTAGACAGAAGAAGAGAGGAAGGGAAAAAGGATATATGCGAGGCAGGGAGAGAATATGAATGAATCCTGATAATCTGGTTTGAGTTCTTGGGTCCTGTTAGGCCCAAAAGGCAAGGTGCAAAGCAAATCCACCCATGGACATCCCCCATGATTGCAGCCAATTCCCTTGTGCCTTAAGCTGGTTTCTGGCATTTGTAACACAAAATAAAGTGCCACATGTGTCAGTAGAAGCAATGGAAAATTGTTTAAAATATTTTAAATTATGAATAAACGTAACTATAAAAAAAGAGTTATAAGATTACACAGATTACTATAACAGTTTTATTTAGATGGCAATTTGTAGTAGAAAGGAAAGATGCAATTAGGTTATATAATAAATCAAGCAAAGGCAGTTTGTTAACAATTAAAGGGGGTTACAGGCAGCATAAAAAAGAATAGCTAACACTCCCCAGGGATCAGGTAGTGAAGAGCATCTTGTAAACTTACTGTCTTGTTCAATCCTTAGAACCAACCTGTGAGTGATTTACTGTTCATTATTCCTGTTCAACAGATTGAGGAAGTTGAGGCCCAGATACATCAGCAATAGTGTCCAAGGTCACAGAATGAACACACAATGGAATAGGGAAGTAATACATGGAACTGGGAATGCACCTAATGTGGGGTGAGATACAGAAAAAACACTCTCTGGATTGGAACCTGGGGACTACCGCAAAGCTAAGTAGGAAAGCACATTAGGGCAGTGCCCCGGGCAGGATTATGGATCCCTAAATGCCAAGCTACACACATAGAAATCAAAAAAGCTAAAAAGCAGCTTTGGTTCCCAGGTGAAACTCCTTGGTCCTAAGGCGTCTAGATTCTTATTTTCTCTCTGAACCCCTCCAGCTGTTGCTAAATTAGTACCCACAAAGTGATTCCATAATCATGAATCCAACTTCTGAAACTTAAATTACAACACGTGCCCATAATAATCATGACCATGGCAACTATCTGCTGAGCTCTCCCTGTGTGCCAGGCACTATGTTAAGCACTCTGCCTGCATTGTCCCAATGTCCTCCACGTGATCCTCCTATGACCCCCATCCCCATTACAATACCCTGCAAGGTAGGGTTATCTCCATTTTACCCAAGAGAAAACTGAGGCTGAAAAGGGCTTGAAACATGGCAGATCTCCTGGTTACTGACCACAACTGTCGTATCTGGTAACATTCTTTCATGGCAATTACCAATTGCTATTTATGACATTTGTAACACTGACTCCCTATTAGACTTTAAATTCCATAAAGGAATTCTTGGTCAGTGCTCTGTCTTCAGTAGCTAACAGAGCTTGACATCTATGAGGCACATAAAAATATTGAATGAATATAAACAGTAAACATCCAAAGAAGAAAATATCAAAAATAATTAACAGTGGTTATTTAGTGGCACCATGTTTTTCATTCACTTATCTGAATGTTTGTATACATTACATGTTGGTGATAATTAGCATGCATTCCTTTATATGTATAAAAATATACAAAATAGACAAAAAGTTCTATTAAAAATCTGGAAAACAACTGTCATCTATATGGAAGAGTTTTGTTTGTTCTTTTGTGCAAATAGGCAGTTAAAATCCCTTCAAAATTAGCTAATTAGGAAATACGGGCCAGGCACAGTGGCTCACACCTGTAATCCCAGCACTTTGGGAGACAAAGGCAGGAGGACCCCTTGAGCCTTGAGGCCCAGATACATCAGCAATAGTGTCCAAGGTCACAGAATGAACACACAATGGAATAGGGAAGTAATACATGGAACTGGGAATGCACCTAATGTGGGGTGAGATACAGAAAAAACACTCTCTGGATTGGAACCTGGGGACTACCGCAAAGCTAAGTAGGAAAGCACATTAGGGCAGTGCCCCGGGCAGGATTATGGATCCCTAAATGCCAAGCTACACACATAGAAATCAAAAAAGCTAAAAAGCAGCTTTGGTTCCCAGGTGAAACTCCTTGGTCCTAAGGCGTCTAGATTCTTATTTTCTCTCTGAACCCCTCCAGCTGTTGCTAAATTAGTACCCACAAAGTGATTCCATAATCATGAATCCAACTTCTGAAACTTAAATTACAACACGTGCCCATAATAATCATGACCATGGCAACTATCTGCTGAGCTCTCCCTGTGTGCCAGGCACTATGTTAAGCACTCTGCCTGCATTGTCCCAATGTCCTCCACGTGATCCTCCTATGACCCCCATCCCCATTACAATACCCTGCAAGGTAGGGTTATCTCCATTTTACCCAAGAGAAAACTGAGGCTGAAAAGGGCTTGAAACATGGCAGATCTCCTGGTTACTGACCACAACTGTCGTATCTGGTAACATTCTTTCATGGCAATTACCAATTGCTATTTATGACATTTGTAACACTGACTCCCTATTAGACTTTAAATTCCATAAAGGAATTCTTGGTCAGTGCTCTGTCTTCAGTAGCTAACAGAGCTTGACATCTATGAGGCACATAAAAATATTGAATGAATATAAACAGTAAACATCCAAAGAAGAAAATATCAAAAATAATTAACAGTGGTTATTTAGTGGCACCATGTTTTTCATTCACTTATCTGAATGTTTGTATACATTACATGTTGGTGATAATTAGCATGCATTCCTTTATATGTATAAAAATATACAAAATAGACAAAAAGTTCTATTAAAAATCTGGAAAACAACTGTCATCTATATGGAAGAGTTTTGTTTGTTCTTTTGTGCAAATAGGCAGTTAAAATCCCTTCAAAATTAGCTAATTAGGAAATACGGGCCAGGCACAGTGGCTCACACCTGTAATCCCAGCACTTTGGGAGACAAAGGCAGGAGGACCCCTTGAGCCCCAGAGTTCACGATCAGCCTAGTCAACATGGCAACACCCCGTCTCTACTTTAAAAAAAAAAAAAAAGAGAGAGAGGGAGGGAGGGAGGGAGAAAGGGAGGGAGAGAGGAAGGAAAGAAGGAAGGAAGGTTGGTTCATATATTCCAAGACTTTCTGGAACTGGAAATCAGTATTTCATATGAGATTTCTGCTGGCAAAACTTGAGCCTTAATGTGTTACTAGGGAATCCCTGGATCCACCAGTATCTCCTGTGGACACTGTTCCCACATGGCCCACCAGCATTTGTGATGCCAGCAGAGAACAGGACTGGGCCCTGATAAGTAGGGCAGAATGGAAAGATCGATGAATATCCAACCTTCACATGGAATATCAGAGAAAAAATGACTCCCTTTTTGGTTTTGCTTTTCAAGTTTTTGTAGGGCAACTGCACCCCACTGGAGAATATTTTCAGATAGTGTTATCCGCACACACACACACTATTCTTGTTAAGTTTTAACTTTTTCACATCCTTATGAATTTATAGTGCAATAATCATTTCCAAAGATGTTTTAATTTCTGTTATAATACCTCCAGAAAGTTTACATTATTTCACACTACTCATTATTTTATTTTTAATTTATAAGAAATGGAAGTTGAAGCCAGACAGTATTTTTCAGAAAGTTTGCTATGTCGCCATTCCATATTGACAAACTTAAAAAAAAAAGGAGGGGGGGGGATTTGTTATAACTTGTCACCTGGCAACCATGACAAACAGCTGCTGCAACCATCACACCTATAAATACGCTCTGGCTCGGAGATCCTTCATTCTCAGCTAGTGACTAAGGGCCTCATGCTCTCTACTGGTAGTGGACATCTGTTGATGCTAATTCCTGTTGAATTTTTCTTAGAAAGGTCAGTCAGTATCTGGTTACAGATTTTAACATTTCTTAGTGTAATGTGTTAGAATTTTTTTTTAATCCTGTGGATACTTATTATGTTCCTCTGTGTGTGGGCACTTGCATGTGAGTGTATGTAGGCAGAGAAACAAAATACAAACAGATATATTTCTCTGCATGAGCACTCACAGAATTAGAACCATGACAAAGCAAGTAAGATGTGTCAACTGGAGGATTAAAAAAAGCAAACACAAGATTAAGAAATTACATAGCACTCAACTTCAAGCGTTCACTTTCTCAGGCCAATTAAGCCACGTGAGCAACTCCTCCCAAGGCCAGGGACCAGAAGGCGCCAGTGAGTGCCGGCTTTTTCTGCCTGGAGCAGCTTTCTGCCCAGAGAGCCCCACCTTCCTCAGGGCAACTTCGTGTTCTATTTGGGGCTCTCTCTTTTTTTATACCAAGTTTAAAACGAGTCAGAGATCAGCTACCTACTTTTGCGATTGACCCTTTCCACCTCCCATCTCAAACTGAGCACTGCTACTTCTCCAGGTGATCATCAATCATCCAATCCACCTAGATCATTTGGGAGGCTGACACTCAACTACCCACTACAGTATTTATTACAGATTCAAGTTGCTATGAACAAGATGCCAAGTATAAGTCATTTTTCAACGTTTTTAATTTTAATAACTAGACTTTCATAAGCCCAGGGCATGAGTAATGCAAACTCCATTACTAGCTCAGGACAAGCACCTACTTGAGACCGGCAGGAGATTCAACACCCTTTCATTTGTGAATGCCAAGATTTGCTTCAATCACTGTCCCCGAGGGCAGAAAATATTTCTACTTTATTCCTGAAGGACAGATAATACCAGATAGCCAAGAAACACTCCTCAGGGAAAACAAAACTGTTATTGTGAAGCAGGTTTGCTAATTTAGATGTAAGCCTTTTCTTGCATTCCACTTAGGACCCACAATTTCCAATGAATTTCAACCCAGGGTTTACTGTAGTTGGAGTCAAAAGTAAATGTCCCTTCCCTGTATTGTAACATTTGGCCTACTTATATGAAACCTGTGACGATACTAAAAAATATGCTTCCTACAGCACAAAAAAACGTCATTAACAATATCGTTCCCAATTTTGCTTTTTAGAGATGGTACCCATCACACTGGGCCTGAGCACCAGGTATGTACAACTCAAACACTGAATTCTCAAGTTTCTCCAAAGTGCTTTTATTATGAAGGCCAATTCAATTTACTTTTGTTTGGAGAATCAACGTTTGTAATAAAAAGCAATAACCTGGAAGATAGCAAACCTGCAGTGACTATCGCAGCACATGGATATATTCAGTCAAGATGAGATATTCAGTCAAGTCAAGGGCTGTTTAATTAGGTCTTGTTCCAAACTTAGTCCTTTAAAGAGTGTATCTCATTTATCTTCACATAAATAATCAGAGGCTTTTAAAGGAATACACTCTTACTAAGAGAATCAGACCCTTATCAGTCAACAGAAAAAAATGACAGTGCTTGCTAAACTTGCCCTTAGTCTCTCTCAATAGCAGATTTTGAGAATAAGCTATTATGTAAATAGTACATGTATTAATGGTAAATTAATAAATATAATATTCAACAACAGTATGCAGGGAAGATGGGTATGGGTATGAACTTGGGATTACAGATGACACAAACAAGAAATGGTAGAAAGTTAACGATATGGTTTGAATCTGTGTCTCCACGAAATCTCATGTTGAATTGTAGTCCCAAGTGTTGGAAGTGGGGCCTGGTGGGAGGTGGTCGAATCAGGGGACAGACTCTCATAAATGGTTTAGTACCATCCCCTTGGTGCTGTGCTCATGATGGTGAGTTCTCAAGAGATCTGGTTGTTTAAAAAGTGTGTGGCACCTACCCCCTCTCTCTCTTACTCCTGCTCTGGCCATGTAAGACGTGCCTTGCTTCCTCTTTGCCTTCTGCCATGATTGGAAGCTTCCTTAGGCCTCCCCGGAAGCAGAAGCCGCTATGCTTCCTGTAGAGCCTACAGAACCATGAGCCAATTAAAATTCTTTTCCTTACAGATTACGCAGTCTCCAATATTTCTTTATAGCAGTGAAAGAACAGACTAATACAGAAAATTGGTACCAAAGAGTGGGGGCATTGCTACAAAGATATCTGAAAATGTGGAAGCAGCTTTGAGACTGGGTAATAGGCAGAAGTTGCAAGAGTTTGGAGAGCTCAAAAGAAGACAGAGAGATGAAGGAAAATTTGGAACATCCTGGAGACTTGAATGGTTGTAGCCATTTGTATTGCTATGCTGGTAGCGATATGGAAAGTGAAGACCAGACTGATGAAGTCTCAGGTGGAAATGAGGATCTTACTGGGAACTGGAGCAAAGGTCACTTTTACTATGCCTTAAGCAAGGCAACTGGCTGCATTGTGTCCCTGCCCTGTGAAACTCTGAACTTAAGAGTGATGACTTAGGGTATCTGGTGAAAGAAATTTCTAAGCAGCAAGGTGTTCAAGATTCAGCCTGGCTGCTTCTAAAAACTAATGCTCATATGTATGAGCAAAGAAATGATGTGTAACTGGAACTTACATTTAAAAGGAAAACAGACCAAAAAAGTTTGAAAAATTTACAGCCTGGCCATGTGGTAGAAAAGAAAAGCCCATTTTTTAGAGGAGGAATTCAAGCAGGCTGCAGATATTTGCAGAAGTAAAAAGGAGGCAAGTACAAATAGCCAAGTCAACAGGGAAAAAGCCCCATTGTCAAATGCATTTCAAAGACCATCTAGCAACCCCTCCCATCACAGGCCCAGAGGCCTAGGAGGACCGAATGGTTTTTGTGGGCCAGGCCCAGGCCACCTCTGCCCTGAACAGCCTTGGGACACTGCTCCCTACATCCCAGTCATTCCGGTTCCAACTATGGCTCAAAGAGGCCCAGGTACAGCTTGGGCTGCTGCTTCAGAGGGTGCAAGCCATAAGCCTTGGTGGCTTCCATGTGGTGTTAAGCCTGTAGGTGCACAGAGTGCAAGAGTTGAAGCTTGGCAGCTTCTGCCTGGATTTCAGAGGATGTATGGAAAAGCCTGGGTGTTCAGGCAGAGGCCTGCTGCAAGGGTGGCACCCTCAAGGAGAATCTCTACTAAGGCAATGGAGAGGAGAAACATATGGTTGGAGCCCCCATATGAAGTCCCCACTGGGGCACTGCCTAGTGCAGCTGTGAGAAGAGGGCTACCATTCTCCAGACTCCAGAATGATAAGTCTACCAGCAGCTTGCACCCTCAGGCTGGAAAAGTCACAGGCACTCAGCACCAGTCCATGAGAGCAGCTGCAGGGGCTGAACCCTGGAAAGCCACAGGGCAGAGATGCCCAAGGACTTGGGAACCCATCCTTCACACAAGTGTGCCCTGCATATGTCACAGAGAGTCAAAGGAGATTATTTTGGAGCTTTAAGATTTAATGACTGACCAGCCAGCTTTCAAACTTGCATGGGACTTTTTGCCTCCTTAGTTTTGACCAATTTCTCCCATTTGGAACAGGAATATTTACCCAATGCCTGTACCCCATTGTATCTTGGAAGTAACTAACCTGTTTTTTATTTTACAGGCTCATGGGGGTAAGGGACTAACCTTGTCTCAGGTGGAACTCTGTACTTTTGAATTTTGAGTTAATGCTGGAATAAGTTAAGGTTTTGGGGAGACTATTTGGAAGCATGATCGTATTTTGAAATGTGAGAAGGACATGAGATTTGGGGAGCCAGGGGCCAAATGATATGCTTTGGATCTGTGTCCCTGCCCAAATCTCATGTTGAATTATAATCCCCAGTGTTTGGGGTGGGGCCTAGTGGGAAGTGATTGGATCACACGGTCCGATTTCTCATGAATGGCTTAGTGCTATGAAATACCTGAGACTGGATAATTTATAAAGAGGTTTAACTGGCTTACAGTTCTGCAGGCTGTACAAGAAGCACAGCAGCTACTGCTTGCTATATATTAAAAATACCTTCTATATTAACAGAAGGGATCAACTCGGAATTCTGTTATGAATCAACTCATTAGCAAATGAAATTAATGTTCTTGTAACCATTTATGCTCAAGAATGTAGGGCTATAGTAATACACAAATCACAGTAGCATGGCCACCACAGATGATACTGGGAGGCCATTCGGGGGTCTGACTAATCCACATGAGGAACCTGGGTTTCTCTGCTTGTAAAATAAGGAGCTGAATGTTAACCTTTTTTGGATCATGGCCCTCTTTGAAATATCTGTAGATCCTTATGGCTACAGTCTTCACTGATGTTATCTTTCCTTAGCAAAGCCAGTAAAATATAGAACTAGAAATTCTGTGTTTAATCAAAGCAAGGATCTCTGATTTCACTGGAAACAAAAATGGGGGTTAAAACGCAAAGGCAAATTTATGAGAAACAATGGTTGCTGCTACATGTCAGGGCCTAATTACCTGGCAGTAATTAAATCTTCCTTTCTCATTTTCATCATGGGGCTTAACAAGGCTATTATAACCTGTCCTTATATATTGCAAATAATGGTCACTTCCAAGCTACTTTTTAAATATCAGATAGCATCCTCCTTCCCTTATCTAGAATGGTATAGATTAGTTATTAATTCCAAAGCATATTAAAGAGAGACTGGTATTTGAGTCAGGTGTGACAAGACAAAAATTTTTTAAAAAGAGATGGTATGGCCAGGCACAGTGGCTCACACCTGTAATCCCAGCACTTTGGGAGGCTGAGGCAGGCAGATCATGAGATCAGGAGATCAAGACCATCCTGGCTAATGGTGAAACCTCATCTCTACTAAAAATACAAAAAATTAGCTGGGTGTGGTGGTGGGTGCCTGTACTCCCAGCTACTTGGGAGGCTGAGGCAGGAGAATGGCATGAAACCAGGACGCAGAGCTTGCAGTGAGCCAAGATCGCGCCACTGCACCCCAGTCTGGGTGACAGAGCAAGACTCCGTCTCAAAAAAAAAAAGGGGGGGGGATAGTAGGAATATTCTTAGACTCAGGGTATAAGTTGAGTGCTGACTGGGGACTAACAAACCTAGCAGTCCACCGCTATGGTATTCGATTCAATCCAATAAATCTTCACTTAGGTGTGGGGACTCAGAGGGTTATCAAATTGCCAATTGATTTAGGGCTTCAAACAAATTGATGTATTAGGCATGTTTCTAGTTTTATTTATTTAAAAAAGGAGCAAGAATTTAATGATAGAAGTCAAATCCAAGTAAAGGATCATTCTAAACTTTTCTGCTTAACCCCCACAAACCTTTTTAGTTTTGTCCACACTTAAAAAAAAAAAAAAAAAAGTAGCATTAGCAACTTGCTCCTACTCTCTCCAATGCATTTAACTTAATTTTCATAAACAGCTATATGTATTAAAATATAGGTTTTCCTATCATATCAAATGTCAAAGCAACAGTGATCTAAATAAGAGACGAGTTCATTTCTCCCCTATGTCACAGCAGAGCATAGAGGTCCCAGGCTGATATGGGACATCCATAATGTTGGAGACCCAGGCCCTTTCCATCTCATTGCTCAGACACTGTCAAATCACACTGCCACCCCATGGACCTTTCCCCATCCACACTGCCACCAGCAGGAAGGGGTAAAAAGAAGCCAAGATAAGTCCCTTTTCTCTTTAAAGTCATGGCCTACAAGTTGCCTGTGCAACTTCCATTCTCCTCCCACTGGCTGGAACATAGAAACATGGCCATGCCTACTTGCAAGAAAGTCTAGGAAACACAGTTCAATTGCTGGTGGCCACCACCCAGCTGAAACTTAGAATTCCACTACCCAGAAAAGAAAGGGAAGCTGGGTATTTTGGAACAACCAACAGAATCTGCCACAACAATTCTCTTTTTGATCCCTTATTTCATCAGTTTACATAATTGTATGCAATTACAAAGGAAACAATGGGCACAAAGAGATTTGAGAATAAACACAACGGATTCAGCAAGCACACAACTCAAATGGTAGAAGCCGTGAGATACAGAGTAGGAGCAGGCAAACATTTTCTGTAAAGGGACAGATAGTAGGTATTTTTGGCTTTGTTGGCTATACAACTCTGCCACTGTAGCAAGAAGGCAGCCATAGACAATATGAAAATGAAATAACATGGTTGTGATCCAATAACTTCATATACAAAAATCAGGCTGCAGGGTGGATTTGGGCCCAGGCACAGGAATCTACTAGTTCAGGGTGTCATAGGTTCAGACACATGGCTATACAAAGGTGATGAAAATCACTAATTCCACAAGCTACTAGGAACTATTACGAGAGCTTCTACTCTAATAGCACCTCCCATTTATTGAGCACACACCAAGTGCTAGGCATGACATTAGGAGCTTTATTATTATCTCTAATCCTCACAACAATCTGACGAAGTGGGTAAAATGCCTCCATTTTCCAGATAAGAAAGCAGACACAGCCGAGAAGATGCAACCAGGATCAGAACCCAGTCTTTCCAGCCTCAATCCACCAGCCTCCAATGCCCGTTCTCTTCCAGATGAAACAAGTTCTTCCATGGAAGTTGGATGAAAAATTTTCCTTTGGCTAGCAGTAAGTGAAATAAATGCACACAATTTCTTGTCACACTACTGGCAAAGCTGCTATGTCAGATTTGACATGTAAAGTATTACAATGACAAAGGCTTTCCTCTGATCTTAAAATAGCCCCTGCCTAGCAGTTAACCTGGGCTTTAGCAGGGAGGCACCTAACCTTCAGATTTTCCTGGGTAAAGTTGCCAAGGTCATAAGCTTCACAACATTGGTAACTAATAGGGGTGGGGGGGATAAAAGTCAAGGTCCCATCAACATCACTGACCACTTATAAGGTCTTTGAAAGTTTATCTAAATAAAGAGAAGGATTATCACCCTCTGTCCTCATCTCAGGATAGGCATGTACCATTCCACCATTGCCATGCATGGCAGACCACACTAATGTGTCATAGTACTCTTTCCAGAAAATTCCCAACAAGGCCTCATGATCCTATTAGAGCTTCAGGCACCATTTCCAGTTTATAGGAGTTGGCATGAGAGAATGAAGTCATCAAACCCTCAACACTTGCCTTATGGGACACAACAGCTTCCAATTTTCCCCTCAACTGTGCCCAAAAAAAAGGAATGATCAGTTACCTCCTTTATCATCAGTGCCAATGTTTGCTGTACCTTAGTTTATTGAGCAAATCTCTTCTTGTTTCAGCAAGCAAGTCAATTCATTCGCGGTTTATGATTTCTCTATGCATTCATTTTATAATAAAGTCTATCTCAAAGCCTTCCTGAGCACAAACAAATATGCTTCCAAAAGGAAGTTTTCACAATATTTCAGAATGCAGAAACTATGACTACAGTCATGCATCATTTACCAATGGGGATATGTTCTAAGAAATGCATCATTAGGCTATTCTGTCACTGTGTGAACACCACAGAGTGTACTTACACAAACCTGGATGGGATAGCCTACTACACAGCGAGGCTACAGGGTACAGCCTATTGCTTCCAGGCTACAAACATGTACAGCACACTGCTGTACTGAATACTGCAGGCAATTATAACACAATGGTAAGTATCTGTGCATCTAAACATAGAAAAGGTACAATAAAAATATAGAATAAAAGATTTTTTAAAATGGGGCCGGCACAGTAGTTCACACCTATAATCCCAATACTTTGGGAAGTCGAGGCAGATGGATTGCTTGAGTTCAAGAGTTCAAGACCAGCCTGGACAACATGGCAAAACCCAATACAAAGATTAGCTACAAAAAATACAAAGATTAGCCAGCATGGTGGTGCATGCCTGTAGCTGCAGCTACTCAGGAGGCCGAGGCAGGAGGATCACTTGAGCCCAGGAGGTCAAGGCTGCAGTGAGCCAAGATCATGCCAATGCACTCCAGCCTGGGCAACACAGCGAGACCCTGTCTCAAAAAAAAAAAAAAGAAAAAAAAATGATGCACCTATATAATGTACTTACCACGGATGGAGCTTGTGGGACTAGAACTTTCTCTGGGTGAGTCAGTG
Source organism: Mandrillus leucophaeus (assembly GCF_000951045.1). Classification (NCBI taxonomy): domain Eukaryota; kingdom Metazoa; phylum Chordata; class Mammalia; order Primates; family Cercopithecidae; genus Mandrillus; species Mandrillus leucophaeus. Next base: position 524,231 of record NW_012104588.1, read on the forward strand.
AGTGATGAGTGAATGTGAAGGCCTAGGACATTACTGTGCACTACTGTAGACTTTACAAATGCTGTACACTTACTGAGTTAAATTCTTTAAATTTTTCTTCCATAATTGCCTTAGCTTACTGTAACTTTTTTACTGAATAAACTTAACTTTTTTAAGTTTTTGACTCTTGTAATAATGCTTAGCCTAAAACACATTGTATAGCTGTACAAAAGCATTTTCTTTCTTTTTATCTTTGTTTTAGAAGCTTTTTACTATTTTTAATTTTTTTTTTTTAACTTTTTAAACGTTTTTGTTAAAAACTAAGACACAGACACACACATTAGCCTTGGCCTACCCAGGGACAGGATGATGAAGACATCACCAGGCAACAGGGACTTTTCCACTCCAGTGTAATCTTACGGAACCAATGTCATATACGCGGCCATGTCTTTATGTGGCGCATGACTGTATTTAGAATTAACGTTCGGTTTACTTCAATTATGGAGGCTACCCCAGTCACTTTGGAGGAAAAGTTACCCACCACTAATGTTATAAGCTACTCCAGAAACATATATGTGCCATATAATTTGTGATTCCTGGAGAGAATGTTCAAAGCAATAGAAACTAGTAATTTCTAAGAAACATAAACACACTTTTAACCCCCTTACCTAATCTAAAATAGAGTTTATAATTTTTAGAGGTATCATATTAAGATTCTGCACCGATAGATGGGTTTGTTTTCTTTTCAAAATGAAGCACTTGCTTACAATTCAACCAAACCATCACCATGCGATGTCACTTCCTGAGTCAGAGTATTATTTGTGTGCAGCTCCTTCTGTTTTGTTTACATGGCTAGCAAGGAGGCCATTCCTGATGTAATTACCATGTGACACTCATTCACCACCACCAGCATCCTGTGTGGGTGTCTGCCCACCTCTGGGAATGCCAGGCTTCACCAGTGAAACACTTGCATGTTGAGGACATAGCAACCCTTCATAAATCACTGTTACTAGTGAGAGAACATTCTGAGCTTCCATCCTTTCCCTCAACTGTTCCCATATCAGGCACTCACAACCACAATCCTCCCTTCCAAAGTAAAGAATCTGCAGTCTGGTAATTTCCCCCCTGCCCCCAATGACACAACTAAGGGCCACAGAGCAATCTTTTATACCCTCCATGGTATTTACCCAGCAGGTAACAATTACACCTAGGGCAGGCCAACTCTGCAAAAATGAGGCTGAAGCAGGACAGAGGTTGTGGCCTGGCCTGAAAGACCACGGAAGCCTCCCTTTAAGATGGTCATTTCTTCCATCTCCCTAATGAGAGGATGAGCTTGTCCACATGAAGTAGAACAACACAACTGTCCTCTTGACATATGCACAGAGCCCATGGGCTTCTCCCAGAACAGCTGGGACATTCCCTACACCACCGTTGCCCAACTTCTGCCTCAGGATACTTTGTGATCTACATGAATTGCAATGCATTGCTACATCCAGGTTTTGCCTCGTGACTTTATCAATTTGGGATTCAGTGACAGCAGGTGCCAGGGTTTTAAGAAAGCAGTTCACTGGTGTGATGGTACAAGGAGAGCAAAGAGAGAGATGAGAGAATGGGTGAATGAGAGATTGTGAGGCTAAAGAACATGAAGGGAAAAAGAAGAAGAAGGTCATGTGGAAGAAGACCATACAGGAGTGCCTTCCAGAGGGTTCTACACACTTGCTAGAGGAGAGCTGAAATTTTACCTCCAAACCTCCAAATGGCTCAATCAGAAATGGAAATAGGACCAGTCAGAAGATTCAGAGTGCTCAAAAGACTAAAGCAAACCAACTGCACAAAAGACATATGCATGCCCTGAGCCTGAAATTCACTGTGTGGGTACTCATCTCTCTATAAGATGCACTGGGCAGACATCCTTGCTTTCCCCCTAAAGAGTAAATACTTTCACTCAGCATGGTCCATGGCATAAGATCAATGTTCATATGTGTTAAAGCAATCTTAGGAAGGGTCAAAACAAGATGAACCAACCACAAAGAGCCCATAGACCCTCTGGACCAGACTGAGCAGGAATGCACTCTGGAGCTGTTTGGGGAGTTGGAGCTTCTCCTAAAAAGGGGCCCCAGGTAACTTTGCACACCCCCTAAAGGAGACTACCACCTAGAGAGAGTGGGTAGACCACACATTAAGGACCTGCCCTATATATTATGTCTGGCAATCAGGATTTTCTCTAGGGGTAAACCACAGATGGTTTGAGATGTTTTCACTCAGTGTGACCTATTTTGTATTGCTTAAGGAAATGTATAACTTATGTATCATTATTATTACTGTTAACAACTACTTCTGAGGACTTAATGAGCCATTCACTAAAGTGAATAGTTAACGTGGCTTACCATATTTAATCTATAGAACAAATCTATAAAGTAGGTATTATTATCCCCATTTTGCAGATGACAAAATGAAATTCAGAGAGGTTAAGTAGCTTACCCCAGGTCACCCAGCTAGTACCTGATGAGGCTGAGATTTGCAGCCAGGAGTAAAAACAGCATTGCATTATTCTAAAACCCATGTTCATAGTCACCCAGCAGAATGGTTACAATGGTTAAAATCGTTCAGTGTTCGTTCAGTGTTTACACTTTAAAATACAAGCTTCCAACTTGGTTCCATTCAGGCACCCCAATCAGACAAATGGGATCTAATTAAACTAAAGAGCTTTTGCACAGCAAAAGAAACTACCATCAGAGTGAACAGGCAACCTACAGAATGGGAGAAAATTTTTGCAATCTACTCATCTGACAAAGGGCTAATATC
>NW_012104588.1:528140-547720 GCF_000951045.1 Mandrillus leucophaeus
ATGTGCCACCATGCCTGGCTAAATTTTTTGTATTTTTAGTAGAGACAAGGTTTCACCATGTTGGTCAGGCTGGTTTCGAACTCATGACCTCAAATGATCCACCTGCCTCAGCCTCCCAAAATGCTGGGATTACAGGCGTGAGCCACCGCGCCCAGCCTGGCCCGCATTTTTTTAAGAGCACAGAGAGCACCAGATGGCAAGTACTACCAGAGATATCCTTTCCACTAACAAATGATAAAATTTCATAGTCATAAATATTAAGTAAGCATTTTTTTCTCTTTCAGTTAGTTGTAAATTAAAGCCCAATTTCTTTGGCATTCTTCCCAAGGGAAAAGTGAGCTCTATGTCCCTTCCCCTCTAATCAGGGCTCTTGGGCTGCCTGACCAATTGAATATGGTGGGAATGATGCTGTCCCAGCTTCTGGGCCCAGGCCGTAAGAAACAGGCAATAATAAAGGTGGGTTAATCCAAAGGATAGGATATTTTTGCAGGCATTTAAAAATGCTTCCAATATGGCTAGATGCCACTGAGACATGCTGGTGAGAGAAAAAAAGCAGCAGACAAAATTGTACATATGAGATACTTATTATAACTTTGCCAAGAAAATATATTCAGTAAGAACCAGAAGACAGTATAACAGTATTTTTTCGGGCATTAAGATTACAGTTGATCTCTTTGCCATTATATTTTTTTCCCAATACTATTTTTATCTTCCCAAATGAACAGCTATAACATCCTTTAGTGGGAAAATTGTTTAAAGAGACATTGTTTTTTAAATATACAAATAGTAGTGTATCAGGCTTGCTCTCAGACAAGACTTCATGTCCACATAGTTTCTGCAGGACCCAGATTAGCCCACTGTGGAGAAGCAGCAAGATGCTCTAATGTATTTAGACACAGATTTGTCATAAAGAGACAAGAGGCGGGGAATAAAGGGAAGCCCACACAATTAGGCTTTTGTCCTGTCAGTCACCAGGGACAGACCCTCCCCATGGCCACCCATAGCAGCTGCAGCCCTCCTTGGGTATGGTAAACCAGAGAAACCTTCATCACATTTTACGAACAGCAGAAAAGAATTAGTCACTCTGTGTTTAGAAAACAGAAATCAGCTTTCACAGGGGTGTGATTACAGGAAACTCACTGGGGCACTGCAAGGGTTTAGGAAGCACACTACTTATTAACTGGTGATTCGGATATCTCACGCAAAACAAACTCAACAAACTCTCTTGCATCAAAAAGATTGCATTGTTCTACATGTTCTTAATCAATTTTAAATATTAGCCCAGCTGGGACAAATAGAAATTTCAAAAGTGGTACACATTTCCCATATCTAAGAGACATTTTCCATGACTATCATAGAAGAGTGGAAGAAAAATAAATAATTTCATAGTCCAGGTGCGGTGGCTCACATCTGTAATCCTAGCACTTTGGGAGCCTGAGGTGGGTGGATCACGAGGTCAGGAGTTCAAGACCAGCCTGGCCAAGATGGTGAAACCCCCATCTCTACTAAAAGTACAAAAAAATTAGCTGGGCGTGGTGGTGGGCACCTGTAATACCAGCTCCTCGGGAGGCTGAGGCAGAGAATTGCTTGAATCCGGGAGGCGGAGGTTGCAGTAAGTCAAGATCGCACCACTGCACTCCAGACTGGGTGACAGAGCGAGACTCCGTCTCAAAAAAAAAAAAAAAAAATACAAAAAGAAAACTAAATCATTCCTTCTACAAACTTTTGCTGAATGTCTATTATACCTTAGGGATATGTAAATGAAGGTGCCACAGCACAATTAGAATTAAATGCTCACTCTTGTGTTGGCCCACAATCAGTGGTGTATTGGGACTGACCTCCGCAGGCTCATGAGGGCCAATATTTTGATTCTCTTTCCAGCTCTACTGTTTTTTTATTTTAATTTTTATTTTAAGTTCTGAGGTACATGTACAGGATGTGCAGGTCTGTTACATAGGTAAATGTGTGCCATGGTGGTTTGCTGCACCTATCAACCCATCACCTAGAATTAAGCCCAGTATGCATTAGCTATTTTTCCTAATGCTCTCCCTCCCCCCAACCCATCCCCCAAGAGGCCCCAGTGTGTGTTGTTCCCCTCCCTGCATCCACGTGTTCTCACTGTTCAGTTCCCACTTACAAGTGAGAACACGTGGTGTTTAATTTTGTGTTCCTGCATTAGTTTGCTGAGGATAATGGCTTCCAGCTCCATCCATGTCCCTGCAAAGGACACAATCTTATTCCTTTTTATGGCTATATAGTATTCCATGGTGTATATGTACCACATTTTCTTTATCCAGTCTATTGTGGATGGGCATTTGGGTTGATTCCATGTCTTTGCTATTGTGAATAGTTCCAGCTCCACTTTTAGTGACCTCACGTGGTGATGTGAAATCAACCGCAGTGGGAGTATTTACATGACAGGAATCAGCAAATGCTAAAAATCAGGCATTCTCTACCACAGAGAGCAGAGTCCATGACATTCACCATCACACCGCTGCCTGCACGGCCCAGTGAAGGACTCTTATATACCTCTCCCACTTCAGCCACTCTCTCCTTTCTCCTTGTGTGCCAACCCTACTGACCTTTCTGTGCCCACACTGCCCTTCTTTCTAAGTGCTAAACACATCTAGGGCATTGCAACCACGTAACAGCTATAGATGTGTCTAACTGCACAGGCTCCTCAGGAATCAACCACTTGCCTTCAAATCACAACGTCCTCACTTCACAGCTGTGTGAACTTTGTTTACTTCACCTCTCTGTACCTGTTTCAAAACCAAAGGCCACATATGACCTTTGTAAACACACAAAAGATGAAATACGCTGGCTCATAAGAATCCCAACTGCACCCTGGTCAGGCTCCTGCGCCAGGCTTTTCTCCTCCTCACCCGATTTTTTAAAGAAATGGTATTATCAATGATAGGCTTTGTCGATGTAAAATTAAGCCTAAAATCTGGCTAATCTGAATTCTTAAAACATCTGGATTACAGAATATATTTAAGTCAATTTCTTTTAAACTTCCAAGAATAAAATTCAGTGTAATTATGAATGACGTTTTGGCTTTAAAAGTGCTTTGGTGGTCTTCAACACAATAACCTTCATGTACCCAGAACACACATGTATGGCAACCCTACCGCTCCAGCAGTCACAGGAGGCCTGTGAGGAGCCAAAACTGCTATTACTAAGTTCCAGTTGTGTGGACTCAGTGGCCTTTGCAGACAAACTTTTCAGTCCTTACTGTACGACAAGTCCAGTAGGATGTTTCACAGGGGCCTGGATTAGCAGGTGACATTCTGCTGTTAATCCCCTCCCCCAGCCTGCACGCCAGGTACTCTCCCACATGACCATTTTAAGTTTTCATTTCCTCAGCCCCTATTATCTGAAATACTCTTGCTTACTTATTTTTCACCTTGGGGTCTGTCTCCACACCTGGGCTGTGTGCTCCATGACAGCAGGGGCCTGACGTCACCCTAGCTCCTGGCACTGCAGCTGGCTGACATTGGGAGCACCATGAAGCCCTACCAACTGAAGCAATGAACGTGTGAACACAATTATTCGGGAAGTCATCCGGAAAGCGCTTCCACAAGAAGATGCATGAAGAGCTCCATCTTGGTGCCTAGAGTCCCCCTCCCTTCAGGACAGCTGGAACAGGGACCATCCCCCTTTCCATACCCCTCAGCCCAGGCTGCTTGCTGAAGGCGTCAGAGGCCCTCCCAGGCCCTGGCTCCAAGGTGGGGCCAAGGAACCATTGCAGAGCCAGGCCTCTGGCCAGGGTACATGTTTCTTCCTATTTCTTGACTTTGTCTGCTGCCCTAGTCGCTGCCCCCATTATTCTTTCCTTCTTCTCTGGCCCCTGAGGCTCCCTGTTTGGGCTTCTGCCTTCCTCGCCTGCTTCAGAGTGGCACTCAGGTTCACCCTCTCCCCTCGTCTCTTGACCTTGGAAAAGGGCATGGAGTCTCCAGAGGCTCCTACTAAGACCACATATTGCTGACAAAAGATAAACCACAAGGAGCGGGGGGTCTCTCCTGGACCTGCCCCCTCTCAGGCCGTTGCTTCACCAAGTCCATTTGGTGAATATCGAATGGTGCCTCGGGGCCATGAGACCAGGTCACACACAGCAGTTTGCCCTACACCGGATACACTTAAGAAGCTGCTGAGCATTTGGCTTCCACTGATTTTTCAAAAACCAAACTGAGATTTAGCTCACTGATGGTTCCAGAGCAATCTAGGACATCAAGTGCCAAAATGGGACTAAAGTCACATGAAGAAGCCTCAGTGTGAGACTCAACTAGAACCTGCTGCAATCAAGCTCTAAGAATGCACTTTGTCCGCAGATAAACAACTTCCAACAGTTATTTCTCTTTTAGACAAGGCACCAAAAGACTTGTCCAAAGGCATTTCATCTCAAAGGTAGCAAAAGTCAAATTCCTTTTCCACTGCAATCTTTTTATTTATTTATTTATTTTTTTTTTGAGACAGGGTCTTACTCTGTCACCCAGGTTGGAGTACAGTGGTCTGATCATGGCTCACTGCAATCTCCACTTCCTGGGCTCAGGTGATCCACCTCAACCCCCCTGGTGCACACACCTGGCTAATTTTTTGTATTTTTTTGTACAGACAGAGTCTCCCTATGTTGCCCGGACTGGTCTCAAACTCTTGGACCCAAGGGATCCTCCTGCCTTGGCCTTCCAAAGTGCTAGGATTACAGGTGTGAGCCACAGCACCTGGCCAGTTGTAATCTTTTATTTCTAGCCTAGCTCTAAACATTCCCCCTGTATGGGTTGCCCCTTCTTTCTGCACAGATAGAGGAAAAAACAAATGTATGAAGATAAAGTATATTGTATAGAAAACCACCAATAGGTAAAAGCTTAAAGTTATCAAAATTAAAACTACAAGTAGCAGGGGAGGTGGCACAGGAATATGCTACCTCAATGGAGGAGTTGTCTCCCATTTTCAATCCAATACATTACTAATCCTTGGTAATAATAATCATTATATGTGTGTATAATATATAGTTATGTGTGTATAGTTATATAATATCTATATACTCTTATCTGTTTACCGCTGTTAACCAGCATTCTTAGAAAAATTTCTTATGTTTGTTTAGTATATATCACAAAATGTTGGTTCAAAATATTTATCAATAATTACTACTTAATCGTGAAAATATCGCATTATATTAAAGCAACCCTAATCACATTTCTGCCAAATCTCTCCCTTCTTTCAACCTCTAAAATGAGTAGGCCCCAGAAATATGTACTGCACATATCAAATAGCTTATCAATACATTTCATTCTACAAGTATGTATTCAAAATGCCTATTCTGTGCAAAATTCTATGCAGAGAGCGGGTGGGAGTGCCTAGGTGCCAAGAGGAAAATAAAAGTCCTGCTGCCAGAAATGTTAAAATGTCATGAAGGGGATACATACAAGTAAATCAACCCATCATCTGGAAACTGAACCTGACATTTACACTTCTCTGGAAATGTTTTCTTAACCAGCTAGTTAACCCATATCCCACTCTAAGCATTTCTATAAATGTCATCTTCAAGTACTTGATTTACTGTGTCATTTTATGTCGAAAGTTGTTTCATTGTTCAATTAAATGTCAACATAATGTTAATGTACTAGGAAGGAATTTGTAAGAAAATAGAAACCAGAAAAACTAGAGAAAAGTAGCTTTTACAGACTCTATTACAACTGATTATAATTACCACACACACAAACATGCCCCATATACCCATGGCTGAAAGAGGATGCTTGTCTTTAATACAAGACAAAAATGTATTTTGGTGCCCTTGTTCCTAGAGAGCTACCAGTTTCCACTTTCTTGGGCAAGAAAATTGTCCCACTCCTTTTCTTGTTTAACAATTTTCTGTCTACTTCATATCTGAATTTCAATGGCCCCAATTAGAATTCCAACGAAGGCATCTAACTGACTCATACAAAAGTTGTTCACAGCAATGGGGCTAAAATGCAGACTTTTTCACTCTAGGCACAGTTATGCTCATATGAGCAGGAATTAGTTGCCTGCTTCCTTTCCTTCCTCTTGATCTCCCCCTTCTTAGAGTTAGATATTAATATAAATAGTGATACAATTAATGTACTTCCTGTAAAGGAAGCCCAAGTGATCACATTTTCAACAATAAGAACTGTGGTTTTAAAGTTTTACAATATCAGAATGGTATGTTGGTCCAGTGTTTAACCTTTAGAAATGCTTAACAAATCTTTAAAATGCAAAAGGTTTTTAAAAATGTTCAACAGCTTAGATTTCCAACAACTATCATCTAATGTTAAAAATCCAACATGAAAACATTCAAGTAGATTCTACATAATGTGCTGGGAAACACTTTTTAAAAAAATTTCTGGCCATCACTTTCTGATTCAAGAAAAGCACTTATTGGCATAAGTTTTTAAGAGTACATTAAGTTATTTGTCTCTCTTGAGTTCGTGCCAAAGAAAATTCTGTTTTCTGAAATTAAAGGATTGCATTCTTAATATTTTTACATTTTAAACTCCTTTTTAAATTAGTCATAATATTTTTAAAAAGATAACTAGTCAATGAAACAGACTGAAAAATAAGTAAGTACGTAGATATCGCAATTACCTTTTGCCTGGTCCAAAGTCTTCACCTTCAGGCATTTCTGCCCTTTAAAAATAACAGTGGCGAAGGCTGCAGCACCTGCTAACCGCAGCTAATGGGGCCAAACAATAGTTTCTTTTCTACTCTAATGTTGAATATCAGGAGGAAAAAAACCCGGTAGAGACGTTCTTTCCTTTTTGGAAAAAAAGTGCTCCTCCCTTACTCAGAAAGTCGGTGTTTACAAACTTCCAAAGCGCCTGCCTGCCTTGAATGAAGCTAGGAGCTGGGTTATTATCACTGCCCCCTTCTAAAAATAAATAGGTCACCTCTTACTCCCAGTACCGTGACAGGCAGCTGGAAGTGAGCCCTGCCCAGCTGCCCCGCATTCTCTCTCCAGTCGTGTGAGAAGGTGTCCCTGCTCAGCCAGTAACCTTCATTGGACGACTTCACCTAGGCCCGCCTGCCCTTTCTCTTCCCCCAGCTTTTTTTTTTTTCCTGACATGACTAGGCACCCACCTAAGGGTGGTGTGGCCACAGGAGGTTGAAACTTCACCCTAGGCTATCAAATCTCCTCCTTCGAGTCACAGGAGGGAGGTGGAGAGCAGACAGCAAAACGGGCTGTACCTGTGAGAGTTGGGGGGTTTGTCTGGAGAACGCCTAGCCACTCAGCAAAAAGATCCCTTACTCAAAAAAGTTTCAAACAAAAGCCATTATGCAATAGGGTTCTGAGGGATATTGTTTTCCAAGAAAATCTTTCTTCAGGTCATCTGGATTTCTCAACTCACCGGAAGCATGCACACGAATGTTGAGTTCATGTGTTCATCCGGGCAAAATGCTTTCTCCCCAGGACTTCCCTGTCCTCAGGGGCAGCCTGACACTGGCACAGGAAGGATGGTGGGTGGGTCTAGATGTTTTCATAGCTTGGCCTGTCACTGAAGAGGAGCTATCCCTCATTTGCTTTTTTAAAAGAGTGCAACAAAAATCCCTTCAAATCTTGCTCTCAAAACAGCCAGAAGAAATATTACTGAGATATCTTTAGGAATATATCCTGAAAGCTTTGGACAAAAAGTTGAAGCCATTTTTTTTTTCTTGACGAGGAATATTAGGGATGGCAGAAAGCAAGATCTAATTATTAAGAAACAACATTCTTTTCCAAATGTGTTGCCAGGTGCGTGGCTCACGCCTGTAATCCCAGCACTGTGGGAAGCTGAGGTAGGAGGATCGTTTGAGCCCAGGAGTTCAAGACCAGCCTGGGCAACACAGTGAGACCCCATCTCTACAAAAGATAAAATTAGCCGGGCCTAATGGGATGTTCCTGTGGTCTCAGATAGTCAGGAGGCTGGAGTGAGAGAACTGCTTGAGCCCCAGAAGTGGAGGCTGCAGTGAGCCAAGATCGTGCCACTGCACTCCAGCCTGGGTGACAGAGCAAGACCCTGTTTCTTTAAAAAACTAACAATAAAATAAATTTTAAAAATTAAAAAAAAAATCTGTGTATTCTGTTGTTATGTTATTGCTAATCCTAGCATGTTATCTATATTTAATGTATATTTTACCATTTGTATTTGTCAAAGCGACCTTCTACTACATTAAAGAAATGTCAAAACAAATAATACCTGCTTTCTTTTGGATAGTGTTAGTTATTTTGTGATGTATGCATCTCACAATTAACAATTCCTTAAAGCATTTCATATTTTATGCAAGACCGAACACTTCAGACACTTCAAAGTCTAAGATGAACTAGGTGTGGTTCCTCAGACACACAACTGAAATACCAGGAACCTGAAAGAAAACAGTCATGGGCTGAGCTCTGAAGATCAGGGTGTGCAAGAGCCTCTCAGAGGCACAGCGATGTGCTATACTATTAGAAATTCCAGGCTTTTAAATAACTGAAAAGTTGAAATGCTGAAAATATTATCAATGATAATATTGTGGCACTTGTATAAAACCTTACCAGCTGGGCGCGGTGGCTCACACCTGTAATTCCTAGCACTTTGGGAGGCCGAGGCAAGCAGATCACCTGAGGTTAGGAGTTCGAGACCAGCCTGGCCAATATAGTGAAACCCTGTCTCTACTAAAAATACACAAATTAGCCGGGCGTGGTGGTGCGTGCCTGTAATCCCAGCTACTCAGGAGGCTGAGGAAGGAGAATCACTTGAACCTGGGAGGCGGAGGTTGCTGTGAGCCTAGATTGCGCCACTGCACTCCAGTCTAGGCAACAGAGTGAGACTCTGTCTCGAGAAAACAACAACAACAACAACAAAAACCCTAATCAATACAAAAGGCTAATTCTCTTATCTTTCAGCTCTGATTATTCTTTCCCACGAAATTTACCTTTTCTTTCTCCTAAGCTTCTAGTTTACTATTTCTTGAATACCTGAACATAATTGTTGTTGATCTTAGTTGCTGGTTACCACAGAACTGAATATATCCCTGAGACCTGCCTCTCAGTTGTAAGGGATGATGAACTGATTCAGTGCTATCACAGATGGATTCGCTGTTACCAACAGGAAATAGTTACCATTACAGACAGTCCCCAACTTAGGATGGCTCAACTTAACAACTGTTTGACTTTACAGTGGTGCAAAAGCAATACTCTTTCAGCAGAAACTGGGAATCAAATTTTAAATTTTGATCTTTCTCTGGGCTAGCGACATGTGGTAGGGTACCCTCTTGTCAAGCTGGGCAGCAGCCGTGAGCCGCAGCTCCCAGTCAGCCTTGCAGTCACGAGGGTGAATAGCCAGTACTCTGCAGTGAACTGTGTTGCCAGTTGATTCTACCCAACCATAGGCTGATGTAAGTGTCTGAGTATAAGGTAGGCTAGATTACGCTTTGATGTTCAGTAGGCTAGGTGAACTAAATGTATTTTCAACCTATAATATTTTCAACTTAGGATGGGTTTCTCAGTCTGTAACCCCATGGTAGGTCAAGGAGCAACAGTACTTTGTTTTAGCGTCCCTTCATGCGTGTTAAAATTGCTTGTTCTAACCAGGGAGTCCCCTTCAGGTATATTTGTGGTAATTCCTAAAATTCACAGGAACAAGGAGGGTGTATTAGTCCAGCCTCGTATTACTATAAAGAAATACCTGAGACTGGGTAATTTATAAAGAAAAGAGGTTTAATTGGCTCATGGATCTGCAGGCTGTACAGGAAGCTTGGCTGGCATCTGCTCAGCTTCTGGGGCGGCCTCAGGAAATTTATAATCATGGTGGAAGGGGAAGGGAGAGCAGGCACATCACATGGCCAGAGCTGGAGCAAGAAAGAGTATGAAGGGGGGATGGTGCGAAACCATTCATGAGAACTCCACCCCCATGATCCCCCATCACCCCCCAGCAGGCCCCACTTCCAACACTGGGGATCACAATTCAGTATGAGATTTAGTGGGGACACAGATCCAAACCCTATCAGAGGGAAAACAAGGACAGTACAGACAACAGATCCAGAGTGTAGCTACACAATAGACAAGTGTCCCCTTACTGAAGGCCTAAAATGGCTTCTTCACCCATATGGCACCTTTCACCCTGCTGGGGACTAAGGTGCTTAGGGTTTCCTCACTGACCTGAAACCTACTAGACATTCAGAACTTAAGGACTCACAGAATTCAGATGTGGGAGAGACCCTGAGTGCCACTGAAGTGATCACCAAGGTTCTTAGATGCTGAAACTGTGGCACAGCAAAATCAGGTGACTTGCGGGTGATAGAGCCAGGAGTCGCTTCCAGGTCACTATGCCTCGGCTGGGTGTCCTTCCACTCCAGCAGAGCCCACACGTGCTGCAGAAGCCCAAGGGACCAGATACCTCCACATTTTTAATTTTCCTGTATACACTCTCTTTCCAAACGTATGTCCATTTAATATCAGCAATATACTTTATATGAGCATTTTTATTCTCCTTTGCAATTTCATCATATAGTATGCCCTAGAAAATCATGGCCACTTCAAAGCCAAACATTCACCTTTCTTGACACCTTTTTCCCCGTCACATAACCATCAGTCTGAGTTTTGCTTTGTTTCTATCTCCTCTACAGCCGCTTTGATTAAAGCTCTGGAACTTTCTATCTGAGACACTAGGAGAGACCCTCCCTCTCTTGGATGTTACAGGAAAATATTAGCAGTGAATGGCCAAACGCAGATGCCAGTGTGAAGACAGGCTGTCTCTTCACATCCCTTCCCAGCTTTAGGAGGTAACAGAAACCTCAGTTTTTAGCTGTACACATGGCCTTCACAGAATAAAAACTACCTTTCTCAGCCTTGTTGGAGCCAAATGAGGCCTTTTGTGATTGTTCTGGTTGAGGAGATGTTACCAGAAACACCAGGCCGCTCCAGGTGTCAGAAATGGGATTCAAAGTAGACCTCTAGTGAGTCCCAGAAACACCGAGAGACCAAGCGAAGGTAACTGCCAGGGCCCCCTGTGCCCAGTGATCTCTCACAGCAACTGGGGTCACGGTTGAGTTCTCTCTTGGATTCTGAGCTCTGTGAATTTGTGTTTTGGGCTCTCTGAGTACTTTTGAGCACTTTGTTTGATGCAGATTGGGTTCAGAAGTCATGACAGAAACAGGGCTGGGTCTGCAGGGAGGCCTCAGGTGTCTGACTGGGTCAAATTAGAAACTGGACTGGGTTCAGTAGGTAGGTAAGATTACTAGAAGACAGGGAATCATGGGCTCATCTGGATCTGAGGAGTCTAGAACTCAACCGTCTAGAACTCCAGCCAATTTCATGTAAAAGAACTTTGGATCCAGAACCTGTGCTTTTCTAAAGAAATGTTATGACCCTTAGCAAAGGGAACACAGAGTTACAGCAGCCACAGCAGTGGGGAAACTCCTTACAAAAGACAAACAGACACGTGTCTTTAGAGCCACAACAGCTACAAGGACCAAGGGGACCTCCTTGCACACGTTTTAAACCAAAACCAAGGAGTCCCAAACTAAAGAACTCCATGCCTCAGTATCTGCCTTTATTGTAAATGGCCAGGCCATTGGAAAAGACATTGTCCATTTTTACACCAGCCGTCTGATGGACCAGCTCTTTTTGGTTTGGACTGTTTCTTCACTACAGGAAGCCCCAAAGGTTCACTCTTAAGACAATAACGAACCAGTCTCTCAGACAGAAGAAAGAATATCTCCATGGTGGGCATTTCAAGGACCATTTTCAGAAAAACATTTGTAAGAATGAGTCCTGTTTTCTTTGTTCGATGCTCCTTCTCCCATGGGAGCCTCTCAGTTGACTGAAACCCCTGTTCTCAAACCCCTGACTCTGTGCTCTGCCACCTCTGTCCACTTCTTCCTTGTCATGATCTTTGATGAGACAAATTATTTTACGCTGACTGGCAACTCTATTCTGACTGCACTTTCTTTTTTAATAATTCATATTGTGTTTAATATCTACGACAGACTAAACATATAATTTAAGTTAACTTTAACACATAATTTTAAATATGATTAAAATCAATCTTTTTAAGATATGGCTGAATTAACTTTGGTCAAAACACAAAAATTATTTACATACTGCTATTAAGGAATTTGTCGCTCTCATTCTGAGTTAAAACTTAATTTAAAAGCTGGGTTTGGGGAGAGTAGATTGTGGGTGCTTTTGCTTGATTTATGGGGAGGAGATGACTAACCTAGAGCTCATGCTCTCCAAGAGCCATCTCCCTCCCACATTCTTATTTTTAACCTAGAAGGAATCAAGTGTTGAATCTTCTGCAAATATGGGAAAGCCCAAAGGTCCTGTTTTCTACTTGTGGGATCTGTAACCGGAAACTTGGCCCAAATAAGGCCTGCTGGTTCTCAGCACCACCTCTTGCCACCTGTGTGAAGTTGGTACAGATACTTTCATTTTAGAATCTGTGTTTTTGCCTTGTTTCACTTTTATCTTCAGTATATTCAGTGTTATTTTTTCATTCATTAGATATTTAATGTTTCTCTTATTTTGAAATGTTTTAGCTTAGTTTTTTTATTTCAATAGTTTTTAGGGAACAAGTGGTATTTGGTTACATGGATAAGTTCTTAGTGGTGATTTCTGAGATTTTGGGATACCCATCACCCAAGCAGTTTATACTGTACCCAGTGTGTAGTCTTTTATCCCTCACCCTCCTCCCACCACTCTCCCTGAGTCCCCAAAGTCCGCTGTATCATTCCTATGCCTCTGTGTCCTCATAGCTTAGTTCCCACTTATAAGTGAGAACACATGATATTTGGTTTTCCATTCCTGAGTTTACTTCACGTAGAATAACAGTCTCCAACTGCACCCAGGTTGCTGCGAATGCCATTACTTCATTCCTTTTTATGGCTGAGTAGTATTCCATGACATACATACATATATATATATATATATATATATTTCTTTATCCACTCATTGACTGATGGGTATTTGGGTTGGTTCCGTATTTTTGCAATTGTGAATTGTGCTGCTATAAACATGCATATGCAAGTGTCTTTTTCATAAAATGGCTTCTTTTCCTCTAGGTAGACACCTAGAGGAAAAGTGGGATTGTTGGCTCAAATGGTCAATCTACTTTTAGTTCTTTAAGGAATCTCCACACTGTTTTCCATAGTGGTTGTACTAGTTTACATTCCTATCAGCAGTGTAGAAGTGTTCCTGGAACCTGAAAGCCCCACAGGTATCTCCAAGAAATAAGTGCAAAGAACCCATCACCTTTATGAAACTTGCCCCTCCTTTATTCTTGTCTATTTCTTCTCTTAAAGAAATGTAATAAATACCTCACGTCTTTCTCATAATCTCCTTATTCCAATGTGTTTTCTTCATATAACTTGGCAATATCTCAATTTGTCTATTTTTGGTCAGAGAATTTTTTTTTAGTTTTAATCCTCATACATTTCACATTATAGAACTGTATACATAAAAACACTAACACAACTGGGGGAGACAATGGTTTGCAAATCAAGAGAAATGATTTCTAGCAATATCTCACTTGTCATGAGGTCACAACCACGACAACTGCAGTTAAGGATCAGGAGGTGAAGTAAGAAGAAGGTAGTTGAGCCACTAAAATAATGTCACCACGTCAACGCAGCAAAGTACATCCATTTTATTGCTAGAACAGCTTCTCAAAAACTCATTCAAATCCTCTTCACTGTTACTCAACATACAGTCCGCAGTCACATGATTTCCCAGCCCCAGGGCAAATCAGAAAGCTCCTAGAGGCAGGCACAGTAATGCAAGAGAGATATAACAGATAACAGTAAGGAAAAAGAAAAACTCTAACAACCATGGCAGACGCAAACAGCGAACACATTTGAGGCTATTCGATGCTAGGGCTTTAACAAATCTAATTCAGACCTGAAAGAATGAAAAACATATGATGACCCTGAAAAGATTTAACTATCTTCAGTAGACTGTGTTTGCAAAAGCAGAGAAACATATACTAAACAGTTCCATGTAAATGGCTGAAATAAAGCAAAAAAAAAAAAAAAAAAAGTGCAACTTAAAGGAATAACCTTCAGTTGTCTATACCATGCACCCCAAATGTCTGGTAAATGGGATAGTCGTACATTTATACTACTTATAAAATACACAAAGTAGTTCATATAAAAAGAATACAGCATCTTTTTCATCCATATATGATTGAAACTATAAAAGACCCCTTCCAGGTAGAGATAGCTAAAGTCAGCTTCTCTCTGCATAAGAATTTTATATTGTGTCCTGAGTGATTAGCTGTATTGATCAGTCGGCCCAAGTGACTGAAAAATCTTCTTAAATGATAGAAGGCACAGAGATCAGAAACACCTCCTCTAAATCGGTCTTTCTAAAAACGTCTGTAGAACAGCACAACCAAATCCCCTGGAGAACTTGCTTCAAAATGCAGATCCTGAGTCCCGGCTGAAATTCCAAGAATCAGAATCGCTGGGGGGAAGGGCCTGAGGACCCGCGTCTTAGCACACTTCCCCCAAACATTTCTGATACAAGTGAAGTCTGAGAATCGCGGGGTAAATTATCACCTTGAAGCCAGGAGGAGACTGGCCAGGTCTCTGAATTCACCTTCTCCCACTCTTGCCTCTAGTGTGCCCAATCAGGCGGTATTCCTGGTTTTGACATTTCTTAAACTACACAGTAGAGAATAAAGTTAAACATGGACTTCTAAATGTTTTTGCACAAGACATGTAACAACAACAACAAAAATCTAACAAGCCCGAATTAATTCCAAAGAGATCATAAGAGGCCAGGAGCAGTGTCTCATGCCTGTAATCTCAGAACCTTGGGAGGCAGAGTTAGGAGAATCGCCTGAGACCAGAAGTTCAAGACCAACCTGATCAACACTGTGAAATCCCCATCTCAAAAAAAAAGTAAACGAAAAAAAAAAACCCATAAGATTTCTTAACCATATATGTGAAGCTTGAAGCAACAGATGCCTGCAAGGGGGAAAATACTGAATGAGGAAAAGTAATCCCTGGGGAGCACTGAGGAATGAGGAGGAAGATACATCTAATAGGCATCTTGGAAGGAGGAGGAAGATATATCTAATAGGAATCTTGGAATGAGGAGGAAGATATATCTAAGAGGAGTCTTGGAATGAGGAGGAAGATATAGCTAATAGAAATCTTGGAGAAGAGGCAGAATGCAGTTTACATCCAGAAAACAGAAACACAAATCCATTCCAAATCGGCCAGGATGTGTAGGCCTGACCTGAACACTCTTGAAGCAGAGGCTAGAAACTTGTTTTATTGTTCATGTGTTTGTTATCTGAATCCCCACCTCACTGGAATTTAAGGCAGGGATGTTCTTGTTTAATACTGTATCTCAGCAATAGTACAAAGCATGATGGAGCTGACTCCTAGGATACAGCATATTAATATTATTTTGAGGTTATCTTATTAGTTGATATTAATTACATAATCAAGTGAAGAAATGGTCAACTGAGGAAGAAACACGGAAGCTATACTCAATTCTTCCCTCTCCCACACCAGACAATCACCAAGTCCCATCAACCCTACCGTATAGAGCTACACTTCAATCCACCTCAGACTCCATGCTGCGGTTACTGTCTTAGTTCCATTCATCATCTGTTGCCTAGGTTAGGGGCAGCCACATGTTTTTGATCAAGCACCCCTAGCAGCACACAGCCCCCAAATATATTGAGCAATTACAAATTACATGCATACACATTTATAATGTACATATATTACTTGTAAACATATTATGGACTTCACAAATCATACACACAAAATTTAAAATTTAGAGATAAAATAAATATAAGCACTCTTTGTAACAGCCAATAAGTGAAAACGACCTAGAGGTCCATCAGTAAGAGGTTAAATTGTATGATTCAATGAAATCCTATGCTGCCATTAAAAAGGATGACATTGTTAGGAAAGTCTTTACCTCATATAGTTAGCAAAGAGAGAGAGAGAAAGAATAGAAATCAAAATATATAATATTTCATTCATGTGAAATATATTTATGTATTTATATATTTATCTGTATACTATGTATATTTATATACAATCAATATATTTACATGTAATTGATTTGTACATATTGATTATATATATTTGTACATATTGATGTTTATATATTATATATAAATATATGTATTTATATAATATATAATAAATATATATAATCGATATGTAAATATAGTGATTACAAATGTAATATATGTAAATATATTGCGTATATTTTATATTATATATGTAAATATATTGACTATATATTTATATATTATATATGTAAATATCTTGATTATGTATTCATATATTGATGTATATATTTATATATACATTTATATATTAAAGAAAATATCTAGAAAGATATGTACGAAGAAGGAAAGGCAAACTAGAAGGACAAGGCAAGGAGGAGGAGGAGGCGATGGGTGAAGGGAAGGGAGGAGAGGAGAAAAAGGGAGAAAGAAAAAGCATTCAAGGACCTACACCATGGTTTTCTTCTGTGGCTTACGGAAATAATGAGTATTTTCCTTTTGCCTGTTTTTTTTTCCAGCAACAATACTCTTATGATATGAAAAAATAGTTTTTAAAATATAAAAAAGGAAAAAGATCACTTTTCAATGGAAAGGGGGTTGTAAGGGGACTTTCCAGGGTTCCCTGTCCCTACAGGGAAGAAATGCCCACTCACTTGGGACACAGGCCTTCAGGAGCCGCTTTCCAGTCAGCCTCTACAGCTTCAGGATTTTTGCTCAAGTCAAAGCACGGAGTCCCTGCCTTTGAGAAGCTGACTGTTTGGTAAAAGACATGTGTTGGCTGAAAGAATACAAGAAAGAAAATTGAGCCAAACCCTCCACTCAGTGACTCAAGAGTCTAAGAATTCCCCATCTTCACTCTTCCATAGCCCACCAAAGACTTCTAATGTCACCAATACAGAATTTGTTGCCTGTGAAAAGTCAGAGTATGTATTATGCACTTTGCCAAAGTGAAATAAGAGTACGGAACTAGCATCAAACACAGGATATTTCTGGAACAAAGTGGAAGAGGACATTTTTCTCCTTAGATCAAACTGACAAAAAAGAAAACACCCAAACAAAAATCAAAGGATCAAATGAGCATCTACGCGTGTGGTGTAAATGATGCTATCAGTAATGACAATCTGATGAATAATGACCATGTGCACCCTGCTGCTGAGGGAGAGATGGTACCCCTCTCTCTTGCTGCCTGGTGGGTGGAGTCACACTGAGACTTATCCTAGATCAGTGGCTTTCAAAGCAATACAAACATTTTTCTCCAAAATACTGTTACAGCAAATCTTAATAAGGAAAAGATACAACAACCGAACCAACAAGAGTGCCCCAGGTTTAAATGGGGGCAGGTCACTGACATGTGGTCTCAATCTCTGCAAAGAGAGCCCCTAACTCAGGTCCTTGGAAACCCAGAGTTGCTCAGGATACAGTTGCAAGCAGTGTCCTGCCTCATCTGGACAGGCAGCAGGAGAAAGCAGAACCTTTTCCTCAGTCTCTTCTCATAATAATTAGATCAGACTTAACCCAGTTACCCTTTTATCTTTTTAAGTCTTTTTAAACTTAGCACATGGAGTGTTTTCCTCAAAGCTCCTTTCAGCCCAAAATAGCCAGGACACTTAAACCAACACCCTGAGCCTCTGAAGCTTCCCTGCTCCGAGTTCTCCTGTGGACTGCCTCCATCCTTGTTCTGGAAGTATCACTGTAGTCACTGTTTTTCTCAGTCTACCGCGGACACTGCCCAGCTGCACCTCTTGTCCTGGTATAACTATTAACAGGCCCCTCTCTGTGTCTCTGGATAGGCCACAAATTGTAGGGTCATGCAACATATCACTATTTCCTTATCCTGAATAGTCAGAACTTCCATTTTGTTCATTTGTTTGTTATAGTCTCAGTTGGGACCAACCACTGGAACCACGTCTTTGTCAGAGACCATCACTTTGGCCAGCGAGAGCTTCTCACCCCTTTCCTGTCCAGTCCATGCCACCCGTACTGCCTGACCCTGTTATGGGTTGGACTGTGCCTCCCAAAAGGGTATGCTGAGGCCGAGCTATCTGGAAAGCATGGCTTGGACAGAGCAGACAGCCATCCAAGGGCTGCTGGAGGACAGGCCAGCCGGTGAGAGAGAAGGCCAGGAGAGCAGGACATGGACTTGCAAAGGTCATGATGGGGAGGGGGTGAGGAAAGACAGAAACACGGGCGAAGAGTCGGAGCCTGGAAGGGTGGTGTCCTGCCCCAATCCTATTTTGTCATGCTGACCTCTATGGTGGTAGGCTTAATGTCCTTTCTAATCAATAGTTTTTTTGGTCTGTTGTTGTTGTTGTTTGAGACGGAGGCTTGCTCTTGTCACCCAGGATGCAGTGCATTGGCATGATCTCGGCTCACTGCAACCTCCGCCTCCCGGGTTCAAGTGATTCTCCTTCCTCAGCCTCCTGAGTAGCTGGGATTACAGGCACCTGCCACCACGCTTGGCTACGGGGTTTCTCCATGTTGGTCAGGCTGGTCTCGATCTTCTGACCTTGTGATCCTCCTGCCTCGGACTCCGAAAGTGCTGGGATTACAGGCATGAGCCACCGTGCCTGGCCAATAGTTTTTTTTAAGAAAAGTTCATTGACTGCTGCTATTAGGATGGTGCAAATGTAATTGTGGTTTCTGCCATTGAAAGTAATTTACATTAACTTAAAATAATTTTTAAGTTGTGATATTTAGTGGTTAATGACCATTCGAAAACATGATGCAAAGTGTAAAGTCTGTGAGAACCCATTTGCCCCCCATGTTCAGCTTCACTCCAGGAAGGGTGGGGTGATGGCAGGTGGAGAAGAGGAGCAGGAGGTGGCAGGGAATTCAGAGGACAGGAGTAGCCTCGGGAAACACGGAGAGGGGCAGCTTGGTGACAGCTTAGGAAGGCCAGAGAAATAACTGCAGGAAACAGGGCAGCGCTCAGACCTCACGCCTCACCCAGGGCCACTGACTTGTTCTGCATTGAGTCCTGGGTTTACTGAGGCTCCTTTCATTGCACTGAACATGGTCTTTATAAATTCTGGTTTGTGACTCCCTCTCAGAAGTCCTGTGGGTCACCTGGAACTGGTTTTATTACTACTTATTTCCTCATTCCTCTTCTCCTTAAAACATCATTGCGGGGGGGCGGAGCAAGATGGCCGAATAGGAACAGCTCCAGTTTCCAACTCCCAGCACGAGCGACACAGAAGACAGGTGATGTCTGCATTTTCTACTGAGGTACTGGGTTTATCTCACTAGGGAGTGTCTGACAATCGGTGCTGGTCAGCTGCTGCAGCCTGACCAGCAAGAGCTGAAGCAGGGTGAGGCATTGCCTCACCTGGGAAGTGCAAGGGGGAAGGGAATCCCTTTTCCTAGCCAGGGGAACTGAGACACACAACACCTGGAAAATCGGGTAACTCCCACCCCAAAACTGCGCTCTACCAAGGATCTTAGCAAACGGGCACACCAGGAGACTATATCCCACGCCTGGCCGGGAGGGTCCCACGCCCACGGAGCCTCCCTCATTGCTAGCACAGCAGTCTGCGATCTTGCGGCAAGGCAGCAGCGAGGCTGGGGGAGGGG
>NW_012104588.1:549620-560615 GCF_000951045.1 Mandrillus leucophaeus
GCAAGAACAGAAAACCAAACACCGCATGTTCTCACTCATAGGTGGGAACTGAACAATGAGATCACTTGGACTCGGGAAGCGGAACATCACACACCGGGGCCTATCACGGGGAGGGAGGAAGGGAGAGGGATTGCATTGGGAGTTATACCTGATGTAAATGACGAGTTGATGGGTGCTGACAAGTTGATGGGTGCAGCACGCCAACATGGTACAACTATACATATGTAACAAACCTGCACGTTATCCACATGTACCCTAGAACTTAAAGTATAATTAAAAAAAAAAAAATCATTGCTCTGCCTGATACGAAGCCACTTTCTTTCTCTCTCTCTCCTCCTTCCCATTCTTCTGCCCTCCCATCCTACCTCCCAAATCCCTCAGAACTTCTCTAAAACCCTCTGCCCCAGTTTAAACTCCTGTAAAAACCAAATTCCCTAGGGGGTTAGTACTGCCTCTGGTTCAAGCTGCCCTCCACAGAACTCCCCTGTTCCTGAAGGACCTTCCTGCATGCTTTCTTATTTAAAGCTGTCTTCTAAGGCGATAGGGCATGTGCATTTCAGGGGTGAGGTTCCTTGACAAAGAATCTTTGGTTCTGAGAAATTTAGAACAAATCGTCATAGCAGCAGCAGAGCCCTGGCTCAAGTCTCACTGCTCTTAGCAAACATAAGCAAGTGGAAATTTTCAAAGTCCACACACCACAGAGACAGAGGTTTTTGTGGACAGTTGAGACAGGAGTGAATCAACAAGGGTGGCCCTCGGCTCAAAACAAACCTTATCTCCTGAGTTTACAAGCACAATGCAACACAGGAGCAAATACATATAACCTTCTGTTTAACTATGGGTTCTGTTACATGTCGATCTTCCTTATTGCACTCTGCTGATGTCAGGTTTAAATGATTTCAGTCCTTAAATAGCAACTGATAAGATGCTTCTTGGTTATCCATTTACCCAGCAGTTTTTGGAGAAGCCAAATTGAAAGGAGACTTAGCAGCTTGACAGCTCTGGAAGTAAATCATTATTTCCATATTCGCTGTGGGGTGTGGGACAGGGGACCAGAGCACCTCCACTGGGCACTCCTTGCCATGTACCATCTGACGGCCTTGTGGTCTTGGCTGCATGAGTTTCGCCTGCTGACCCAGCCTTGAAGGGGGATGAGAGATTGCCTCAGACACTGAAAGGACTTCTCCTCCAAGCAATGGGGCTTGGAAAATGTGTTTCTGGGCCACCAACCTGTGGCGTCTAGGCATTTTCCAAGAGGAACCAGCTCCTGGAGAAGCATTTGCTACAAGAAAAGCTGAGCACCACGCTGATCTTGATACGTGGAAAAAAAAAAAAAGGCCTTGATTTATGAGATCTCAGAACTGCTTCTTAGGAAGGGCAGATTCCTCCAGTAACCTAATGGGCTTTCATTTCCTCATTGCCTCAGTTGCCGTCTGGAGATAACCCATGTGTCTGAGAGGCACAGTTTATCATATGTCCTCTCAGAAACATGGGGTTATCTCCTACAGGCCACCTCAGGGTTCCACATGATATAGCAACCTGAAGGTATCCAGTAAGTGGCTTCACTTCCGGGGTGAGAGCAAAACACCTTCAATGACTAGAAAAACTCATGAGCTTTAAAAATAGAGTAAAACAAACCCAAAACTTGAATCTTAAAGACTCTGAGAAAATGGATCCAGTAAGACTCTGATGGCGTTAATCCCCAATCTCCTGTCTCCACGATAATTCCTCATGGCGGGGTTCCTCCAGCATCCAGCCCCCTCCCCTATGGGCATACACAAACTTTATTTTATTTTAATAATTTTTTTGAAATAATATTGATGCCGGGTGCAGTGGCTCACGTCTGTAATCCCAACACTTTGAGAGGCTAAGGTGGGAGGATCGTTTGAGCCCAGAAGCTCAAGACCAGCCTGGGCAACATAGTGGGACCCTGTCTCTACAAAAATTTTAAAAAGTTAGCTGAGCATGGTGGCACAAGCCTGCAGTCCCAGCTGTTCGGGAGGCTGATGGGGGAGGATCACCTGCACTCAGGAAGCTGAGGCTACAGTGAGCTGTGATTCCACCACTACACTCCAGCCTGGGCAATGCTGTCTCCAAATAAAAAAAGAAGAAAGAAAAGAAAGAAAGAGAGAGAGAGAGGGAAGAAGGGAGCTCCTGATCTCTCTCACCCAGTTTTCCCCATGTTAATAGTTTACGTTACCACAGCGCATTTGTAGAAACTACAAACCATCGGTACGATACTATGAACCAAATTCCGGACTTTGTTTGCACTATGCTGGGTTTTTGGTTTTTTTTTTTTCTTCATCTCTTGCAGGATGCCCAGATACCGTCCAGGGCACCACGCCACATTCAGTCTTGGTATCAACTTGGTCTCTTGTGGTCTATGAGAATGGTCTGGACTTCCTTCAGTTATCATGACCTGGACAGGTCTGAGGAGTGTTTTGTAGAGATGCGTCAGTTTGGAGTTGTCTGATGTTTTTCTCGTCATTAGGCTGAGATTTTGGGTTTGGGGGAGAGCACCCCTCTCATCACATCATACTGGGGGGCTCATGATGTCCAAATGGCATATCACTGGTGTTGTTACCTTGATCACTTGGATAAAGTAGTTTGCCAAGTTTGCAACTGTAAAGTTATCATCTTTCCCTTTCCATCCTCTATTCTTTGAAAGCAAGTCACTAAATCCAATCCATACTCAAAGAGGGAGGGAGTGTGGCGCAAGGGACAGGACTCTAACTCCTGAGCGGGGGAGTATCAATATCAACGTGCAGTATTTGGTGGCTTACAAGGAAGATCTGCCTCTCCCCTCCCCCCGGTTTATTAATACTTGTTTGTCCAATCATTTGTTTCCATCAGTGAGGACTCATGTGTTTACCGTATACTTTGGGTAGTAATCCAGTGCTCTGTGATTTTGATGCTCGTGTTGTTCCAGCCACAAACTTGTTCTTGCCTCCCCTTTCTGTTGATTCCTCCTCTAACCCCAGGTGATCTGAAGGAGCCACCTCTCTGCTTCAGTGCTCCTCTCTGCCCTCTCAGCAGGACTCCCCTCAACTTGTCCAACCCTGCCCCACCTTCCAGCTGAGCTCAGCCTTAACCACAGAGCAATCAGTCCCCTCGAAGATGATGGCACTTCCTTCCCACCCAGCATCAGCCCCAGCCAACAGGCAACACCAGCAACGAACCCCGAGTCTGAGCTGAGCCTACCAACAGGGCAACATCTGTGCCCCACTGTGCATCTCCACCAACACGTGTGAGACAAGGCGACACATGTGCTCCTGGATGCTGTGACTGTCTCCACTGCAGTGAGCTGTGTGAACCATTTCCCATGTGCTCCTATGAAAGCCATGAACGACAGCCTGCCATTTCCCCCCTCACTTTGATAAAATCTCCAAAACTTAAACCACGTCCAGATTTCCTTTCCATGTGTGCCTCTAGTCCTTACCTTTCATGTTTCTTCCTGTTTTGAGTACTAGAGGAAGTCCAAGGTTTAAAAACAGAAAGAGAACTTGGCTTCTTTATATCCATCTACTTTTAGCATCAAACCATGGCAACGTCATACACACAATTCATCATAAATTTTCATGGTGGATTCACACTGCCAGACGCTGCTTTCGGCCTGCTTATTTATAACCAAGGAGAATTTGTTTCTGTCCAACGTGATTTTATATTATTTTTAACAGGACAATGAAATCACAAGTTGTGTTGAACACTGTAGAGGGCAGTGGCTGTTTGACACCCCTGCTACTCCAGCTTCTGTGTCCTTCCCAAGCAGTTAAAATCTAAACATCATCCAATCCTAAAAGTAAGTGAAGAGGAAGGGACATGCTGTGTCAGAAGCCATATGAGAGGCCAGGAAACAACATGTGCTTGCACACCCCTGCAGGTGGATGTGCGCAGGGGACACTGCTGACCTGCGTCCTCCAGCCCCTGCAGGTGGATGTGCGCAGGGCACACTGCGCTGACCTGCGTCCTCCAGCCCCTGCAGGTGGATGTGCGCAGGGCACACTGCGCTGACCTGCGTCCTCCGGCCCCTGCAGGTGGATGTGCGCGGGGCACACTGCGCTGACCTGCGTCCTCCGAGATGCTCAAGTCCCTTTCTCCCTTCCCCCCACCACGAAAGTGGAGCTGGCCTCATGTGAGGAGACGGACAGGGAGGCCCTACCAACAATGGGGAACAACTGTTCCTAGGTTCCTCACAGTGAACAGAGTTACACACCCCAAAGGCACAAGCAAGGCTCCTCTTGAGCAAGTCAGCTGGGAAACAGGCTGAATCGGATGAAACGGTATCTTTCTCCGCCCTGCCTGGAAGTCCTGGGCCCACATCTACAGGACCCCAGGCAAACATAGTGGCAATTTAAGCAAAACTGGGGGATCAAGTTAAGCAAAACTGGGGGATCAAGTTAAGCAAAACTGGGGGATACAGACTCAGCAGACACTGGGTTCCTAGATGTATTAGTCAGGGTTCTCTGGGAAAAGAGAATAAATAGGCTGTGTATGTGTATATATATATATACACACATAGAGAGAGAGAGAGAGAAAGATTTATTTTAAGGAAATGGCTCACATGACTGAGAGCCTGAAATCTACAGGGTAGGCCAACGAGCTGAAAATTCATCTTGTGGATGTAAAGAAGCAGAAGTTGCCATCTTGAGTCTGAGGGCAGTCTGCGGACAGAATTCCTTCCTCTTCAAGGGACCCGGGTCTTTGCTTTTAAGGCCTTCAATTAATTGGATGAGGTTCATTCACACTGCAGAAGGTAATCTGCCCTACTCAAACTGCTCTAATTTAACCACATTGATCACATCTAAAAAATACCTTTGCATCTACACTGGTGTGTGACCAAATAACAAGGCACCAGAGCCTGGGCAAGTTGACATGAATTTAACCATCATGCTAGGGAGATATCCCAATGACCATGGAGGGCCACTACTGTGGGTATCAAATTGCTCAGGGAGATTCTGTAGAGAAATATTTTGTTTCCAAGAAAAATCAATCAGTCTTGATCCACAGGCATGCCACTGAGCAGATAAGAAAATCTCCAGTCTCCTTTGTTCATTCATCACATGCTTACTGGGGGCATACTCTGTGCAATCACATGTGGCTAACACGTCACAGGACCAGTGTCAACTGCCCTAGTTACAAGGCAGGGCTAAAGCAGGAAAGAGGCTTTGAGACCCCATTCCCAGAGGCTCCCCCCATGCATTACGTGGGAAAATGTGGACTCCAAAAGAGATGCTCCAGGAATAACTATAAAGACCCTTAGTCAGGAGTGAAACTGGCATATTCCAGAACTAGGGTCTGGAACTTAATAAGGTGGTAGCATAATTAAAAAGACAGTGACAGGAGGAGATGAGTAAGGCCCAAGGTTTTAATTTTGTTTAACAAATACATGTCAGTTACTGTGAGTCCGACACTGTTCTAACACTTCTACATACCTTAATCGATGATAATCATCCATATCAGAATATTAGAAATATGCAATATTTCTAATTCTATTTCTAATTGAATATTCAAATATTCAATATCAGAATATTAGAAAGAGACCGTTACCACCCCCGTGGTGGGTTCTGTGATGCATACCACCAGGTCCCCCTTAGGGAATGAAGGGCTTACTCCGCCAGCTGCGGGAGTGCTGCAGAGGATGCCACACAGCTGTTAGTCCTTTTGGGGTACCGTCTTTGCTGCAGACAACTAACACTCCCAATGTCTCACTTCCTCCTAGCATGAGCCAATGACTGATCAGCACGGGGGTGCAAGAGACTGGCCTCCTCGTGGCAATTCGGGACAACTCTGCAAGGTGTGGGCTGAGGCCTTCGTTGGGCCTGCATCACAGCTCAGCTCCTCCCGCGTCCGGTGCTGCTTCCTTTACCTTCCCTCCCCGGTGGTGATTCCAAGAGCATCCCCTGTTAAATTCGGCGACCTCCAACTCAGAATTTGCTTCCTGGAAAAAGCACCTAAGTCACTTAGCCAAAATCACAAAGCTGGTAAGTTGGGGACCGGGATTTGAACCTAGGCCATCTGGCTCCAGGGTGGAGCTCTAAACCACCAAGTCAGCCTGCTCCTCCAGACTGACTGGGCCACACTGGGCAGGGCTTTATAGGGCTGTGTGCGATTCAAATTTCACCTTATATATCTGAACACAAGGCAAAGTTTTCCTTCACTTTACCTAAAATTATCTCTCAAAAACAGGATGTAGCCATTTGTTTGTGATCTTACAAAATACCAGAGCTAAACATTCTATCTATTTTGAATTTAGAGGTTCTGGGGAAGGAAGAATGGCAGAAATGGCATCAATGCTAGTTTGGAGTCTTTTAGATGTCACAGAAGTTGCCTGATAGAGTTGATAAAAATCATAATAATGACAATAATAATCAAAAAAGAAGAAAGTTTATTCCAGATCTCATAATTCTTTCTGGGGGTGTGACCTCACAATTGAAAAGGCTAAGTGTCATTGTAAATAGCCTTGCAAAAGTTTCTTCTAAAAGTTTTAACAATATAGTAAGTGGTTGGGTGATGAAGACTGATCAAAATAGCTGTCCATAGCTTAGTACAATTTCTAGGGACTCTAATTTTTAAACATGCACTATTACAGCTTAGTAGTGAAGACAACTTGTTCTGGAAAATGTGTTAGATTCAAAAAGTGGCCTTAGTGTCAATAAACCTGGCATAAAGAGAAAGCAGGAAAAGCAGAATTTCAAAATTAACATATTATGTAAATAAGATGTGATTTTTACATATATTAACATAACTAAATCAACAGTGATTTTACAGAAAGTACAATTCAAATGAGTAAAAAATATGACTCTTTAAATTTATATTCCTGGAAGCCTATAACTGACCAGCTTTACCTGGACCTTGGCAATGAAAAGGGGATAGTCATCCCAGGTTCAAGGTCGCCTTGTGATGGGTATATATTCCACCTGCCTGGGACAGGAGTCAGTTCTGGATGGCATGGGGGCCAGCCTCTTCAGGGGCAAAAGAAATATTAGGGGGCCAGGGAGGAGTGAGATCTGGCCCAGGTCCCAGGTGAGAGTAGGGGGGTCTGGGACACCTCTGGAGACAGAGCCAAGAGGGTTTCCCAGCAGACGGGATGTGTGCAAGAAGGGACAAGGTAAAGTCAAATGTAACTTTGATCCACTCACGTGAACACTATGCCATCCTTCAAAGCACATGTCTGAAGACGATCTGATGGCATGGACTGCTTGACATATTAAAACGGGGATAGAGAAACTTTTCTGTAAAGGGCTAGACGGGAACTATGTTCAGCTTTGCGGGCCATACAGTGCCTGTCACAAATACTCAATCCTACGATTGTGGCATCAAAGCAGTCATAGGCAGTAAGCAGACAGATGAGTGTGGGCCATAATTTGCCAACTGCTGTATTTTACACACCCTCACCCACACATACACACATACCATACAAGTTACAAAAGAATATGTTACATATTTTGAAACTGAGTAAAACAAACAAACAAAATCTGGAAGGAACTACATACCCCAAGAATAACAATGATTATCTCTATGATTCTTACTTCAAGTATTTTCAAAAATTCTCCCACCTATGTATTCCCTTTTATAATCCAATAAAACCTACAGATAAAAAAGTATGGGATTCTATCTTCCAAAATCTACAAATGCAAATAAAGCCTGGGATTCTGTGTTTTTGTGCCTATCATAGATCACACATTTTTACTTGAGACTATTTAATTTAAAAATACTTATTACAAAAGGTCATCAGTAAATCATTTCTAAATCAGTAGTTGACCAAAAAATAAGCTATAGTTTATTTCCTAGACCTGGCGAGGGTCTGTCTGAGGAATGGGGAACGTTGTTTTTTACCACATTGGCTAAGTTTCTGGAAAAGATTGCATCTTGAATTAGCAGCTTGACTGTTTGCTGTCCAGATAAATATTGTGTTGCTAGGACTGAAATTGCCCTGCCACGTGGATCGCCCTGTCATATAATTAGCTTCTTATCATATCAGGTGCAAATCAAACCAGCAGCACTTGCTGTTAATGTGGTAATTTAACAAATCAGAAACACTGTTTACATGTGTCAACATCTGATTTCGTATGATCACTATCCCACCGAAGGCACGCCGGGGTAATTTTTGCATCACTGTTCAACAGCAAGCTTAGCCTTAGTTGAGTTCTTAGCTACATCAGCTGGTTTTGTTAACCTTTTTACATCCTTAATTGCACTGGTGTGTGTTTTGTTAGTCCAACCCAGCGTGGAATGGGAGTAGAAAGTGAAATTTAACCCTAGGTGTCCTTTTGGTATGTAAGTACCACGCTCAGGCTCTCCCATTTGGGTTCATCCTGCACAGTGGTCATCAGATTAGTTTTCTTCTCTGTTTCAATAAGCAGCAATTCAAGTCTAAGCAGAGCCTGATGGAGCCTGACCCGCTTCCAAAGAGCTGCACCCTTTACTCTCCACATCGTTGAAGAATGGTTCTCCCAACCCCAGGAGGCCAGACCACATCGCAGCTCCATTTCCCCCCTCTTCACTCTTATACCTGCTCATCCCTTCCCAGATGTTTATCCCAATAAACGCCTTGCATGCTCATCTCCACCTCATAGTCTACTTTCGGGGAACCTAACCTGGCTATAGGCCTCTTGTCTGTTTCCAAGTTGTATTCACTTCTCCATGCGATTGTAACTCTTTGCCTGAATAGCCAACTGCTAAAGGGCAGTGTTTCTGGTGTCAAGTCCTCTCACCATGCTGGGCACATACTTGTGCTCCCAGGGGCATTTCTGCCAAGCAACCCCTGGTGCCAGCCTGCCTGGGTGCTCATGCTGGTTCTATCACCTACTGGCTGTTTAATCTTAGGCAAGTTACTTAACCTCTCTGTGCTTGTTTCCTGATCAGTAAAAATGAGATGATAATTATAATCATATAGTGGTTGTGGAGATTTAATATATCTGTAAGTGTGTATTAAGTGGCTTAAATAGATGATCTGATGAGAATGCAAAACACTGAGACCAGTGCTTGGCATGCTGACTATCTTACTGAAGTGTCTGCTTTTTAAGAACACCTGAGGGCCGGGCACGGTGGCTCATGCCTATAATCCCAGCACTTTGGGAGACCGAGATGGGTGGATCACATCACCTGAGATCAGGAGTTCGAGACCAGCATGGCTAACACAGCGAAACCCCATCTCTACTAAAAACACAAAAATTAGTTGGGTGTGGAGGCATGCACTTGTAATCCCAGCTACTTGGGAGGCTGAGGCAGGAGAACTGATTGAACCCAGGAGGCGGAGGTTGCAGTGACCCACTGCACTCCAGCCTGGGAGACAGAGTAAGACTCTGTCTCAAAAAAAAAAAAAAAACTCCAAAACAAGATTTAATCACACATTTTCCTTGTTGCTGTCTGCAGTTACAATGATCTTTCCTTTCTCTGACTTTCATCAGAATTTCAACATAAGGAAGAAATGGATGAATGAAAAAGGGGAGAAGAAGGAAGGAGGAAGGGAGGTAGACAGGAAACATTTCTTAGATGTCCTATTCTTTCATTTTAATCCCTCACTACTTCTGGCCAGTTCATCCCTTGATGAAAGGTAACAGCAGTAGCTAAGGTGTGCTTACTATTCACCCAGTCATTTGTGTTATTGTTTTACATAATCTTTATAATGTCTTGAGGAAAGTATTCTTATCCCATAACACAGATACAAAGACTGAGGTTGAGAGAGGCAAAGTATGAACCTTGCCCAAGGTTACAGGGTTCATAAATGGCTGAGCCAGGGCTATGTTTTTCTTCTCTCGAATCACTCACTGCTCACAGCACAGTTCTAGACTCATCATAGATGCTTATTAATGACATAGTTTGGTGAAATGACGGATGCATTTAGCAACTGTTTACTGTTGCCAATTGCAGGCCAGGCATCGGGAGGGCAAAGACCAGAAATGATCCCTCTCATCACCAAGCTTAAGTCTGGTGGAGAAAACAGACAAGTAAACAAGCAGTGACAGAGCAATGTGATGCAGGCTATTAACAGAGGAAAGTACAGAGTGAGACAGAAATCCACAGAATAAGCACAGGAGACAGCCTTGGAGGTCTGGGGGGTGGCAGAAAAGGCCTCCCAGGGGAGGGGTGCCTCCGTTACATTAAAGGATACATTGGGCTTAGAAGGGAGGAGAATTCCAGGCAGAAGAAAGACACACATGGCACATCTGAGGACCTGAGAAGGGGGTGGCTAGACAGAGCGGAGGGGAGCAGAAGGCTCTGCTCACCAAGCATCAAACAGGAGATTCCTTTAACAAATTAGGCTGTGACCATCACTGAGGTTGGCTGCTCTTTCTCAACACATGCAGTGAGCAAACTAATTTTGCTCCATGTATCCTGGCTCTAATTGCAAGGTTCTTTTACACCAGTATGAGTTGGGAGA
Organism: Mandrillus leucophaeus; assembly: GCF_000951045.1. Taxonomy (NCBI): domain Eukaryota; kingdom Metazoa; phylum Chordata; class Mammalia; order Primates; family Cercopithecidae; genus Mandrillus; species Mandrillus leucophaeus. The sequence goes on from NW_012104588.1 coordinate 560,005, forward strand.
GCATCCCTGAGCATGGCCTGGCCCATACAGGGCTGTGTCCACACTAAGGTGCATACATTGCTGGGATAGAGAAAATGGAAATGGACCCAGTATCTCCTTGACCTTGAAAACCTTCCTTAACTGACAGACACAGGAAGGCACACTTTCAGATAAAACAATAGTTCCTGATATCCAGTGAAGACCCAATGCATCACGTCTTAGTAGCCTGTTTGCCACTCAAGTATTTTAAGGATAAGGGCATGATATGCAGTGTTCTAGAACATCAGAAGTCTCATCATAACTTAGCTGCTAGTGTTCAAAGTTTTCCTGGGCTGGATGTGGTGGCTCATGCCTGTAATCTCAACACTTTGGGAGGCTAAAATGGGTGGATCACAAGGTCAAGAGTTCAAGACCAGCCTGACCAACATGGTGAAACCCTGTCTCTACTAAAAATACAAAATTTGCTGGGCGTGGTGGCGCGCACCTGTAATCCCAGTTACTCAGGAGGCTGAGGCAGGAGAATCGCTTGAACCCGGGAGGCGGAGATTATAGTGAGCCGAGATTGCACCATTGCACTCCAGCTAACATTATGTTAGCTCTCCATGCAGACAATAAAGGGAAAAATTAAGGCA
>NW_012104588.1:561465-582608 GCF_000951045.1 Mandrillus leucophaeus
TAAGTCTTAATGATTTAAAATTCTCCTAACTGCTTAAACCAAGAGCCTAATGACCACCCCCATCTTTCCCCATCTCCCAGGAGAAATGCCAAAGTGGGAAGGAAATATGTCCAAAGGCAGACCAACCTAGCAGTCTCTTGACCTAACCCTTTCTCAAGTGATGCTCAAGAATGAAGAAGAACTTTCCATGGTAACCAACAGAGGTCCCAAAGGGAGCCCCAAGGTGATTATGGTGGTAATTCACACCCCTATGGGTTCTAGAGCTTGAGTGACCCACAGTACCCACCAGGGTTCCTGGTGGCAAATCAGACTGACTCTGGCTGGTTCAAGCAGAAAAGGAATTCACAAAAGCAGAGCCCACATTGTCTCCAGAAGACAAATGGGTCATAAATGTTACCCAAATCACACCACAGAACTTTACCAGAAAGACCAGTAGAAGTGCCCGGTGCAGCCCCAGATGGCTGGGCAACCTAGAGCCTTCACCACTGCTATTTTGGAAAGTGGATGTATCGACCACTGTCCTTGCCAGAAAAGATCGCTTTAAGCCTGCTTCTTTCATTGCCAGCTTCTAATGCAAAGTGTAGCAAGAACACATCTGGTTGGTGGAGTGTGAGGTCAGAAGTCTACACTGCAGCTTCCAGGGAGGCTGGGGACTGAGCTCAGCTTCTACTTTGGAAAGGCATAGACTTGTAAGTCAGAAAATTCTCCTTCATTGGAAAGTCCTTTGAGAGGTCTGAGAAACCAAAAAAATAACACATTTTCCCTACATCCACAATTTACAATGATGAACATTTCACCAACCAAAAAAACCCGGCCGGGCATGGTGGCTCACACCTGCAATCCCAGCATTTTGGGAGGCCGAGTTGGGAGCTATCATCACGCCACTGCACTCCAACCTGGGTGACAGAGCGAGACCCTGTCACTAAAAACCAAACAACGAACCAACCTAGCATCAGAGTATGTTCAGAGTAGCTAAGGCTTTGACTGTTTGAACTGTACTGTCTACATGTGCTCTAAGAACGGAGATGCAAGTTACCCATCCCACTGCCGGCAGCAGTGTGCACCGGCCAGAGAGGATGCTCCCAAGGTTATCACCCTGAAGTGCAGAGGGCTCCACACTCATCCAGCCTTGCTGGAGCGCGGGGACATATAGAGTGGGTAGAGAGGAGAGATTACCATGCTTATTTCAGCTGACATGATCGAGGCCAAGGCAATCATGTGATAATGTGTGAATGAATCAGAAGGGGTAGCCCAGATATTTCTGTACTCATATCAACATTCACACTTCAGTCCCAGCCAGCTGCCATGTTCCTTTTCTGAGTTTTCACTAGCCACTTTCCACGTAAGACTCATCACCTTTATCTTATTAATCTGCTAAGAGTAGAAGCCCCCTCAAAATTATACTTAGTACCTGAGAGTGCTTCATGGACAGTATATCCCTGTCCAACTTCTGAAAGGAAGTGTCTCCGCTGCCATTTTTCTTCTTCTGTAAATAATGATCTCTTTAATAGAAACCAAATCACTCATTCATTCATCAAGCATTTTTACCGAGCATTTATTAAGTGCCAGGCACAGAGGCAGGCCCTGGTGGTCCAGGGATAGATAAGAGAAACATGCTGTCTGCCTCATGCAGCTTCCAGAGTGGTGGGGAAGCTGGACATTAAACAAGTGAAGACATAAATCAGTACTTACAGACCCATTTTGCTAAGAGCAATGAGAAGCCGCTATGAGAAGCTGGAATTCTAATAAATTAGATTTCAACCCAGAATGCTTATATCACTTGTTGTCTCTCTCTCAAAGATATTTATATTTTAGGCTGTATATTTTATAAACATACAGATTTTCCATCGGCTCACTCCCAGGCTGTTCAGTTGGGGTCAATTCTTGCAAACTCTGAGTTCACTCACTGATTTCCAGGATACCGCATGGGAAGAGAGCCCTTTACAAAGTGGGAGCTGGAGCTACTGCATGCACCCCACCTTCACAAAGGGGGAGCTGGGGCTCCTGTGTGCACGCTGCCCTCACAGAGTGGGAGCTGGGGCTCCTGTGTGCACGCTGCCTTCACAGAGTGGGAGCTGGAGCTACTATGTGCACGCTGCCTTGGGTTGGCAGAGGAGACACCTGCCACATGCACCTGCCTGATCTAATCTCATACAGTAACACAGAAAGCAAGAATCTGACCAGTCCTTTTATCTCCTTGGGAAAACATCTCCACTCCCACCCCAAGAAAGAAGGAGATAAACTCCCACCTACTTCACTTCTCTGGCTTGGCATGGACCATCCAAATATGCTAGGACTGACCAGAATTTCCAGGCCAGCTTTTACAAAGAAAGAACGCTGCCTCTTCCTAGAGGTGGCCTTAAAAGCAGGAAGCCCACACTGATTCATTCCCAGAGAGAAGCTCTCACAATAATGCTCTGAAGGTGGACGGTGTTGATAAAAACCCAAACTTTACGTCTGTGAATATGAGGAATCTGATCAGTCACAGCAGCAAGGAGAGTGACAGGACCATTAGTCAGCAAAAGCAGATCACCTCACCAAGCAGGAATCGCCAGCCCGGTTCACCCCTGGACCCCGACATGCCAACACGTCAACACACTCTAACTCCTCGCCCAAAGAGACACCAAGAGATACCAGCACGCAGGACAAACATGCATCTCCCATTTCATTTTCTCAACATGCTGACATTTATTCCCTCATCCCATCCAACAGGAAATACTAACTCCACAGATGTGCCAGATTGTTTCAAATGGAAAAATCACAAATTATCATGGAGTGGGAACATTTTCTGCCAAAAGACTGAAAATCAGTGCAAGGTGTCAACGGCACCAAAGTCAACGGATGCCTGAGATCTCAGACTTCTGTTTTGCAGAAGCATTCTGGCAGATTAAAAGGATGTTTTTCCAACATGAATTTTCTTGGTAGCTGCCAGAGATGAGGTCTCTGAGTCGGGAAGACATACTCCAAGGCCAAGGATGGCTCTTCACCATGCCTCACGTCAACATAGTCCCAGGATGTCAAGAGCTCCCATCGTCAGAGAGGTCGCACAAAAGGTCCAGTGTCAGCTGACTTCCCTTCTCTACTCTTCCCCTGACCAGCCCATGCCAATCTTGCCCTGCCTGCCTCCTCCCTGACCAAGATGAGGGTCTGTGTGCATCAGCTGTGCGATCAAAGAGCTGCTCTGTTCTCAGAGCCCTGACCAAGGGCCAGGCCCTGCACCAAGCCCATGATAGGTTTCTGTATGCTTTAATCCACACTGCAAACTCCCAATTAAATTGTATTTTTCATGTATTAAAAGTGGAGACATGAGGCTTTGAAGGTAACCTGCCCCAGGCCAGGTACCTGTTTAGAAACAGAACTGGGTTGAAACTGCAGGCGTGAGGCTCAGAACCGACCCTGGGAACAACTCCTCTCCACTGCTTGGAGATGCTGCCGAGGCTCAGCACAGCTGCCAGCGGCAAACATCTGCAGCAGCTAAAAGCCAGGGCGCTGGGAGTGTGTGGTGTGTGGATTTGGCCACAATTCCAACAAAGGTGTTAGTTCTTTAAAGGAAAGGATGCCAGTCTGGCCAACACCGCGAAACCCTGTCTCTACTAAAAATACAAAAATTAACTGGGTGTGATGGTGGGCCTCTGCAATCCCAGCTACTTGGGAGACTAAGCCACGAGAATCGCTTGAATCCAGGAGACAGAAGTTGCAGTGAGCCGAGTTCGCACCACTGCACTCCAGCCTGGGGACAGAGCAAGCCTCTGCCCCCATCCAAAACAAAGGAAAGCATGAAGTGAGGCGTGGATGTCGCGGTGGCAGGAGAAAGAGGGTCAGCACCATGCAGCATGCAGCGCAGCACCATTCTCAGACGCAGTGCCCTTCACCCACAGGCGAACAGTGGCATCCCTGCCTGGGACCAGTCTCGCCCTGCATGCAGGGTCCACGGCTTTGGGAGTGAGTATCCAGCAAAGAAAGCCCACGTGGTACAGGAATTCTCAGCTCTGCAGTATAGTCACAGAGTCAGAGTTTCAGAGGCAGAAGGAACTCAGGATCAGCTTAGCTCAGTCCCTTCATTTTACTGTGACCTGCAGAAAAGAAATGATGTCTGCAAGGTCAAACACTGAAGTCAAGCAGGGTTCCCAATCAGACCAAGATTTCCAGAGCTGCAGTGCAGCCCTCAGTCTTGGAAGAGACTCCGAAATCTAACTCCCCACCGCACCCCACCCGCCATAGCTAAATCGGGGAGCAGATGACGCCTGGCTCCGACTCTGAAGACCAAGCCAGTCAACCTCAGGGGGAAAAATGAAGAGACGGCTTTGGACAAAAGGCGCCTGTGATGTGACTGCTCTGGGCAGCTGCAGGATTAGTCCTCGCTCCTGGCTCCCCTTGGAAGGAGCTTCAAATCGGGGGCTCTTTGACTTCTCAAACAAAACGAAGATAACAGATAATAATGATGATCGCTAAAGTGAACGGAATGCAGCCCGTGTGTCAGAGACTGTATTAAATGCTACACATTCATGATCTCATTTAATCCTCCCCAAAGCTCTGCGCGATGCTTCTGTTACTACACCCATTTTAAAGATGAGCGCGCAGGAAGGCACACAGATTCGAACTCAAGTCTGCCTTAACCACGATGTCCCTGCCTCTCAGTGTAACCACAGACCTACTGAGACACCATGTACCTTGCCAGTGGAGTCACAGACATAACCTTAGCATTAAGAAGAACAAACACATCCTTATTTTTATTTATTTATTTATTTATTTATTTATTTTTTTTTTTTTTTTGAGATGGAGCCTCGCTCTGTCACCCAGGCTGGAGTGCAGTGGTGCGATCTCGGTTCACTGCAAGCTGTGCCTTCCGGGTTCACGCCATTCTCCTGCCTCAGCCTCTTGAGTAGCTGGGACTACAGGCGCCCGCCACCACACCCAGCTAATTTTTTAGTATTAGTGAGTGGGGACGGGGTTTCACCGTGTTAGCCAGAATGGTCTCAATCTCCTGACCTCGTGATCCACCCACCTTGGCCTCCCAGAGTGCCGGGATGCATTCAAAGTAAAACTGAGGCTGGGCTGTTGGAATCTGTTAGACTCACTCTGCATTCCAAGATTTTTCAGGTGACTGAAGTCATCTCTCCAGACATGAAGCTCAGACATCAGTAAAAGGCACCTCTAAGAGCTCTGATTTAGAGACCACTTCCCTGTGAAAGGCCAGAGTGTTCCACTTCCACATGGGGAGGTACATCCATAAAGGGGGGCACCCGAGGGAGGAAGGAGGGCCTGCATTTATGGCCTGTTCAGAGGAGCCTGGAGGAAATAAACAAGTTATTTTGCTCCTCCACTCATGTGCTCTGACCCGAAGCCAGCAGGGAAAGTCCTTAGAATTCAGTGACTAATCAGATGATGGGCCATGAAACACACCCCTGAATGTCATCAGAGTCCAGGCATTTGCACCGGGAATCCAGAAATAAGCTGTCACCAGAGGGACGTGTGCCCTCTGGAAATAATTTCCAGAACATGTTTCGCAATCCCGAGCCCGGTCAGTCGGAGCGAGCCAGGAGACAAGGAAAGGTCAAAACGCAGCCCCTGATCCCACCTTGCCCAGCCTCATCTCCTCCTGCTCTGCACTCTCCTCCCGCCTGGCTCCCTGCACAAGCTGTCCCATGCTTGCTGCTGCATCTGAGCCTCCCAGTCCTTTCCAATCAACCACCAGGAAAGCCAAATGTCCCCGTACCGGGGCCCTGATATGACTTCACTATTGCTAAGGGCAGATCTCACGCCGCTGTCAGGAGACACTGTCATCACTTCCTTGACTAGCATTGAACATGTTTTGAGAAACTGTCAAAAATTAACGAGTAGTTTATTCACCAGATGTTTAGATGTCAAATAATGCTGGGACTCAATTCTGCACTTATCAAATATAACTGAATTGAATGACATGTTTTAAAATAACTTTTCTTTTTAAATATTGTCTTGGTGTAGAAAATGGAAATGACATTTTTAAGTGAACAGATAAGAATTCCTCCTGAAGGAAGTGCATGTTAAAATAATCTTCTAAAATATAAAGCTTACCATGATTTTATTTATATTCTTGAGTGCTTTCTGGTTAGGACAAAGGATTTGGCTACTGATAGGAATACAGACACTCAGTGAGTAGATTTCTCAAAATCAGTACTTTTGGAACCCTTTTTGACGGAGATCTAGGAATTCAAAGTGAATTTCTTTCTTTCTTTCTTTTTTTTTGAGATGGAGTTTCGCTCTTGTTGCCTAGGCTGGCGTGCAATGGTACAATCTCAGCTCACTGCAACCTCCACCTCCCAGGTTCAAGCAATTCTCCTTTCTTGGCCTCCCGAGTAGCTGGAAGTGTACAGGCATACGCCACCACGCCCAGCTAATTTTGTATTTTTAGTGGAGATGGGGTTTCTCCTTGTTGGTCAGGCTGGTCTCAAACTCCCAACCTCAGGTGATCCACCCACCTCGGGCTCCCAAAGTGCTGGGATTACAGACGTGAGTCACCACGTCTGGCCAAAGTGAATTTCTTAATCCAAGCCTGGATTCCCCAGCTAAAAACTACCAATAAAACAGGCTTTTATACAGCAGTTGTATTTCCTACGGCAATGATCTCTATCCTATTGATGCAGTTGAAGGACTTGTAAATTGCCTAACAGCAAATCAATTATCCTTATTAGCCTTGTTTATTGAGCAGAATCATTGATCAAGTCAATAACTAATAAAGCAACGAGTGGCGTAATGTCACACAGGAATATCCCCCTTCTGCAAACACAGGGCAGGGCTAAGTAATGGATTCCTTTCCACCATGAATTCAATTATTATAGAAAGGATCTTAAAAACTGAGAATCTCAAACTCTCTAATTCTGAAAATTCACACATATACCAGTGAATGATTCACTTCACCACTGTAAGAAAATCCAATCTGGGAAAAATGTAGACTTGGTAGTGAGTAATTTGGAATGAACAGATGATTATATAAAAGGGACAGGAAGGAGAAGAGAACACGGTGCCTGTTCCATCCTAACACGGGTGCTGGGCGCTCCACATGCATCAGCTCACCCATCCCAGAAGAACCAAACAGGAAACGACAGGTCTCCCTCACACCAGCCACAGGCCTCCTAAGGACCTAAGCACCGAAGGCAGCAAGAAGAGGAGAGAAAGACATATCACGAAGACGTGTTCAGTGGCTGGCTAATTTCTCCCATGCATCTTTTCCACTATGTCTATGTTAATCATGGGGACTGGGGAGTAGAATAGTTGTCTGATGGGTTATTCAGGCCAACCAGAGAGGGGAAAAGCATGGATTCAGTCAATTGACAGGTAAACAAGTACTTATTATGTACCAGCACCGTCACTATGCTTGAGAGATTCCAGAAGGAATCCCACCTTGGTCACCACACTGCCCCAGACCTTACTCATTTCAGGAAACACAACAAACAATCACACTTTTTGTCATATTTAACTAGTACTATGGTCTGAATGAATGTATGTGTCCCTCCAAAATTCATGTTAGAACTGAATATCCAATGTGTTAGTACCAAAAGACAGGGTCTTTGGGGAAGTGATTCAATCATGAGGGCAGAACCCGCAACTGACTGTCAGTGCCTTGATCTTGGATTTCCCAGCCTCCAGAACAGTGAGCAATAGATTTGCATTGTTTATAAATTACCCAGTCTAAGGTATTTTGTTACTGCAGCCCAAATGGACTAAGATAATTCACTAAAACAAACTGCCTCAATTTCACATTTGACTTTGCTCTTAGAAATACAGATAGAAGATGGGTGCAGTGGCTCATGCCTGTAATCTCAGCACTCTGGGAGGCCGAGGCGGGCGGATCACAAGGTCAGAAGTTCGAGACCAGCCTGGCCAATATGGTGAAACCCTGTCTCTACTAAAAATACAAAAATCAGCTGGGCGCAGTGGCGGGCACCTGTAATCCCAGCTACTCGGGAGGCTGAGGCAGGAGAATCCCTTGAACCCAGGAGGCAAAGGTTACAGTGAGCTGAGATCATGCCACTGAACTTTAGCCTGGGCAACAGAGTGAGACTCCACCTCAAAAAAAAAAGAAAGAAAGAAAGAAAAAAATACAGATAGAAAGAAATAACATCCAGGTTTAAAATAAAACCTAATCTCTACATCTATGGTTGAAACAACTAAATAAGAGGTTTTAGTCTTGTTTCCTAAGAGAAATTACACAGGAGGCAATAATGTGTTTATTTTATTAATACTTGTGTTCAGGGGCCACTATGTTCTAAGGCTGAGGGCAGAAAGGCATGGAGTCTGAAAAATAACTTTATTTCGGTAGATGTGATAGAGAATAAACTGTCTACATTTAAAGCAGGAAAGTTGGTGAATTTTGAAAGATATTTACACCCTTAAAACCACCACCACAACTAAGATGTGGAACATTTCCAACAGCCACTATAAATATACCCGCTCACCCTCCTCATCTCAGGCCCCTCTGCAGCCCCAGGCCACCACTGCTCTCTCTGTCACCACAGATTAGTAAAGGCAGGAACTTTTAAGGTGGGGTTTTCTAGGGAAAAACAAAACCAATACCCCACCTGACTTCTGCCTGAAGGCTTCTCAGCTGAGGGGAGGTGACAGCATGTATATGTGTCATTTGCTTATCTGTATACAACAGTAGCAAGTGACAGGGCTTTTGATAGTCATAGACCTGTTTTCCTCCAACCAACCATAGGCAACAGAACCTGTTTTCCTCCAACCAACCACCCCACTGCAGTCTCTGTTTTTATGACATACAAACATTGCAGCCCAGAGCCATCCCTAAGTAAACACAGCTCATAATCCAGGTCTACATTTGTCCATCTGTGTATCAGGAATCGATAAGGCATCTTTAAAGAAAAATTAAATAAATAAATGTAATACATTACCCTCAAAAGTCAAAGGGGATGTCTCAGCAATGTGAAAGGATGTCAGAACTAGCTCTGGAATTACCTGCAGACAGTTCCATGAAACGCCTACTGACTTATTAACAGAACAGCCACTACCTCTATGGTGCTTTCATTCATGTATTAGTGCTCATCGCTGGATTTGCTTTTATTTTAAACAGCTTTATTGATGTATAACTGACCTACAACAAACCGTGCATAAGGTTTAACGTTTGATAACTTTTGACATTGGTATACAGCCATGAATCCAGCACCAAAATCAATATAACCAACACCACCATCACCTCCCCTAGTTTTCTGGTACCTCTTTTAATGCTTCCCTGCATCACTCCTTGCCTTCCAAGACAAGAACTGGTCTGCTTTGTAGCTGTAGATTAGTTTGCACTTTTAGAATTTCATACAAACGGAATCATACAGGATGCACCCTTTTTTGTCTGGCTTCTTTTATCCAGCATAATTATCTTGAGGTTCTTTCATGTTACTTGATTTGTATCAATAATTCACTCACTTTTATTGTTGAGCAGTATTCCATCATATGGATATACCACAATTTATTTATGCACTCACACCCACTGACAGATAGTTTTGGCTATTACAAATAAAGCTGCCGTGAACATTTACACGTGGACATGTTTTCATTTCTCTTAGCTAAATATCTAAGAGAGGAAGTCGCTAAATCACATGGTAGTTGTATATTTATCTTTTTTTAAAAACTGCCAAACTGGCTCATGCCTATAATCCCAGCACTTTGGGAGGCCGAGGCGGGCTGATCACTTAAGGTGAGGAGTTCCAGACCAGCCTAGCCAACAAGGTGAAACCCCATCTCTACTAAAAATACAAAAATTAGCTGGGTGTGGTGGTACACACCTGTAATCCCAGCTACTTGGGAGGCTGAGGCAGAAGAATCGAACCCAGGAGGCAGAGGTTGCAGTGAACTGAGATCGCGCCATTGCACTCCAGCCTAGGCAACAGGGCGAGACAGTATCTCAAAAAAATAAATAAATAAACTGCCCAACTGTTTGAGAAAATGGTTATACCATTTGATATTCATTCTCTCCAGCAATATATAAGAAGAGTTCCAATCACTCCACATCCTCACTAACACACTTGGTATGGCCAGATTTTTTTCCATTTCGTCCATTCAAACAGGCGTAGTGGTATCTTATTGTGGTTATAATTTGCCACTTATACTGACTAATGATGTTAAGCATCTTTTTATGTGTTTATTTTCTTTGTTGAAGTATGTGTTTAAATCTTTTGGACTTTTTACGGGTTTATTGCCAAGTTGGTTGTTTCTTGAGACAGAGTCTCGCTCTGTCACCCAGACTGGAGTGCAGTGGCGCCATCTTGGCTCACTGCAACCTCCACCTCCTGGGTTCAAGAGATTCTCCTGCCTCAGCCTCCTGAGTAGCTGGGATTACAGGCGCCCACCACCACACCTGGCTAATTTTTGTACTTTTAGTAGAGACGGGGTTTTGCCACGTTGGCCAGGCTGGTCTCAAACTCCTGACCTCAGGTAATCTGCCTGCATCAGCTTCCCAAAGTGCCGGGATCACAGGCGTGAGCCACCACACCCACCCTATTGCCAAGTGTTAACAGTTCTTTATACATTCTGGAAAAAAAGTCTTTTATTGGATATATGATCTGCAAATATTTTCTCCCAATCTGTGCCTTGACTTTTCATTCCCTTAGCGATGTCAGTTAAACAGCAAAGGTTTTTCATCTTGATCAAGTCCAATCTATCAAATTTTTCTTTTGTGGATCATCACAATAATACTGTATCTAAGAAATCTTTCCCCAACCTGGGGTTATGAAGACTTTCAGCTGTGTTTTCTTCCAGGAGTTTATGGATTTAGGTTTACATTTAGGCCCATGTTCCCTTTTGAGTTAATTTCTGCATGTGGTACAAGGGATGGAGCAAAGTTCATATTTTTGCATATGGGCATTTAATTTTCCTAGAACTATTAGTTGGAAAGGTGATCCATCCTTTTACCAATGAGCTGCCTTTGAACCTTTGTTGGAAATTAGCTGTCATGCATGCATGTGCCTATTTCTGGACTCTCTACTTTGTTCCACTGATCTATTTACTGCACTGTCTTGATGACCACAGCTTTATAATAAGCCTACTCACTTTGTTTTAGCCAAAAAGCAAAATGAGGCCTAGAACACTGAACTGCTTTGTTCAGACTCCAAAGTTTCTTCCACTGGGGCCACATTATCTCCTAAGGTTTTACTCTTTTACAAGTAGGAACAAAACGTATGCCAAGAAAACAATTAGCTTATGTGACAACATATGAAAATATATTTTACTAAAAATACAGCCTTATTTTTTGCAAGGAAAGCAAGCTTCAAATCAATTAAAAGTAAGTTTTGAACAACAGCAAAGCAACACATTTCAGTTGCAAAAGCCCAGCTCTCCCCTCCAGCAGGTGGAGAGTCCTGGGAATCAGGGCTACTTCCAGCTCGGGTCCCCCCACGAGCTCTGCCAGCTCCAATCCTCAAATACTGAGGATACCAACATTCTGCGTGTTTCCCCATTCTAGCAATGTGATGAAAACATTTTAAAATTCTTGTTTTAAATTCCTAACCATACCTTTATTTTCCTAAGTATTGTTTAAGAGCTGTTTAACTGTTTAGAGTATTTAAGAGCTAAATACTGTTTAAGAAGCTATGTGCTGGGGAAAGATACGTACTGTTTGATATGGGATATGGTAGAATGCTGAGGTGAAGCCCATTGGTGTTAGAGGGGAGGCAGGCAGGAGTGAAACCCATCAGTCCGGCCAAGTCCCTTAAGAAAGCTTTGGTGTCCTTGTCTTTGAAAGGGGGCTGCTAATTCCTGCCTCATGGAATTGTCTTGAGGATAAATTAGGTAATACGCAGAAAGCATTCAGCACAGTGTCTGGCAAATACTAAGCACTAAGAGAGGACAGTTAATTCACAGTTTATCAGCAGCAGCAGCAGCAGCATTGTCCACTAACTTCCCCTTCCCTGGGTGCCCCTCACTTGACTCCAAGTTCCCTGTCAGCTTCCTTTGATTCCTGGGAGGCTTTAAGTTGCTTCTGTTCCTAGAAACATCTTAGTTCCTGTTCCTAGCATTTCTTTCTCTCAGCTTCCATAAGATGCCCCAAGTCCAAATAATAATTCCTCCTTTATTTATGCTAGACCGAGGGCGTTTCTGTCTGTTGTCAGCACAGAAGCTTCCTCAGAAAGAAGAGTAAGTGAGCTCCTCAGAGTCACCGTTCCACGTGTCCAGGATGCTTCTCCTCCAGGGCACTGAGCACAGTCACTCTGGGTAGCCAGGGAAGGAGAAGGCATGCTGGAGGGGAGGCAGTGCTGGGTTACAAGACGCAGCATGCCGTGCAGATGTGAGCTAAACCCCTTCTCCTTCTGTGAGAGCATCCCAATTTTATGCCTGCACCAGTCATAAAAAGCAAAGAGGTGAGACACAATGATTGAAATCCCAAGAAAGAAACAAATACGAAAAAGAAAACAATTTCCTTTGGTAAATCTGTTTTTCCACTGCACAAATCTTGAAATTTTATATTCTTTTTTTTCTTTTTTCCCTTATACAGGGTCTCCCTCTATTGCCTAGGCTGGAGTACACTGACATGAACATAGATCACTGCAGCCTCAGATTCCTGGGCTTGAGTGATCCTCCCACCTCAGCCTCCCAAGCAGCTGGAACCACAGGCGTGCTGCACCACCATGCCCAGCTAATTTTTCATTTTTTGTAGCGACTTGGTCTTGTTATGTTGCCCAGGCTGGTCTGGGACTCCTGGCCTCAAGCCATCCTCCTGCCTTGGCCTCCCAATGTGCTGGGATTATAGGCATGAGCCAATGCACTGGGTCAAAATTTTATATTCTTGAGATAAACATGTGACTTTAGAAAAGAGGAAGTCATTAGAAGCAACATGTTGCCCCAAAGACGCTTTGAGAGTATAAATAGGAGACACTATACTTACAACAGGTGGTTAGAAAACAGGAATAAAATAGGGTGCTGATTCAATACAAATAAAAATTGGTGCCAGATTCCAATTTTGAAATACTAATCAGTGTGTGCAAAATAAGTGTGGTGGCCTTCTTCAGCCATCCCTCCCCCTCCTACCTTTTTCTTGCTTTGTCTTAGAACCATCATTTCAACGAGCAAAACAGAAATCGATCTAAATATAACCATGGACTTGTTCCCTTCATGGCCTGATGAGCCAATGAAAACTTCAGATGATGATGTAATACTTACAGCTATTTTTATTCTGGTGGCACAGACTCTCTCTTTATGTAGAGCAAATAGCAACAGAATCTCTTTAGAATTACTTTAAAGGTGATTTCCACAGCTTCAAAGCCCAAAAATGGACAACTCTCTTGTTATTTCTACCACCTCTCTGATATCAGACCTTTTCCCCATGTTCCGACATCAAGGGAAATACAACAAAATCTTGATGCAATGTGAGGGACCGTGCCACAGGTCTGCCTTCTGCAGAGGGGGTGTCTAATAAATAGTGGAAATCTACAGCTCAAGACACCTACAGGGAAGGTGGCCCCAAAGTTTAAGCAGGAATCTAAAATAGCAGCTTTGTCAGAGACCGACAGGGTGACTGTGGAAAATGTCACCTTCTTTCTCAACTCACAACCAAAGTGTTTCATACCATTACAAATCTCACAAGAAATTCAAGGGAAGAATTTCAGCGTCAGGCCCAAGATAGCAGCTATTCTATCTGGGGAAAACATAGATGACTAATGAACTCCTGAACAGAAAACAGGTGTATTTGGTTTCTTCCAAATAAAAATAAAACCTTTGGTACATTCTACACTCCGTTTCAACCATCTTCCCGCAGAGCCTGGAACTGTTGGCGCTCTTAACTTTTGTTGAAAACCATGAGTATTAGTAACAATGAGAATTTAATTTATGACCCAAAAATAAATAACTGATAGTGTTTCAGCAGCATTGATTTAGGCTGCAGAAACAGGTGGGAGATTTTGCCAAAGAATATATCTGATTCTTCCAAGTTCCCCTTTAAATGTTTACAATGAGGCTCTTCTATAAATATAAAGGTACACGATGTGTTCAGAGTCATATAATGGCAGGTTTTGTAAACCTCTTTAGCTCTGAATACGTGAACATACACACATATACCACTTTAACGTCAAATCTGCCAATAATTTTATAATCTGACATTATTAGTGAGTAAAACGGTTTTACCCACATTATTAGTGGGTAAAACTGTTCTGGTTTTGAAAGAGGGAGAAATAATCAGATATTGAATACATTCTTTGAAATTAATGCTGGATAAAATTAACAATTATGGTAAAAAAAAAATTCAAGCAACACAAACAAAACACTGAGGGTTAGAAAAAGGTAAAGTAGCCATCTTTAAAAATAAATGGGGAGATTGGACTTACAAGGTTATATCCTATAAGTACATAAATATGTATATCTACACATCAAAAACTATTCTGAAGAGCTTTGAAAGACACTAAATACAAAATAAAAACACACAACTCTATGAAATAAAGAATTCCTACCTAATAATGTAAAAAAATTAGTATCAGATTAAATTATAAGACTCAGTTCTTTACTCTCTTATAGTAGTGTTAGACGTCCATACCCTCACCATGGCCTTGTGTGGCCAAAGGTATTTTTCCTGTCTTGGCTTTGGACTTGTTCATGTAACTTGCTTAGGCCTCCTGGTTATCAGCAGGCGAAGGCGTAAAATGTGCCTGAGTTACTGGGTTTGTGCTCTTATGCCCCTCCTGCCTTTGTCCATGAGAATAACACACTTTAAGTCGCCTCTGGTCCAATGAGGCTGAAAGACTGTGGAGTAAGCTTGGATGCAACCCAAATCTTAAAGCCAAGTCCAGCCTAAACTAGCTGAATCCCAGTTGATCCACAGAAACATAAGCAAGAAATAAATGTGCATTGTATGACACTGAGATTTTATGCTTGTTTACAGTAACCCAGACATACCTGGCCATATTCAATCCTTATGCAATAAAAAGAAAAGTACAACAAATGAGGGAGTCATAATATACTCATTAATCTGGTTTCTGTTTGGTTTCCCATGAATAGCTGATTAAGAAAAATGTAAAGGATCTTCAGAATACTGTGTTATAACCGTCTTGACTGAAAATATTTTACACAGGTCCACCTTATTATTTTGTCTGGATCCTCTCCTCCTATTACATAAATGAGGAGCCATAATCAATCGGACACCAAGGTAGTGAGGGGAGGGCGATCAGGACTGCTTAGCAGAATTGTGAGAAATAAATACCTGTCATTTAAGTCACCCAATCTATGGTATTCTGTTATGGCTGCCTGAGCAGACTAAAATCAAGTGAATCCCAGACCAAGAGGCCATGCAAAATCTAGGTAGTGGGTACCAGCAGTGTTACTGACAGCAGCAGAGCTGAAAATCCTGTCCAAGCAGCCTCATCATTTTCTCACTGGCCTCACCCTATTTCTCAAAACCACTTGCTTACCAGAGAAGAGCTTTTTTTCTATTCCAGAAATCAGTTGGCAGTATTTAAAGGAAAAGCTTTCTCTTGAATTTGGCTACCTTCTTGATGTTGATTAAATTATCAATCCCATATTCTAACCAGTTTGAGGAAATTCATTTATTACAAGCTGTGTATTCCTTCACTGTTGGAGGACTGTCATGCCTTGATCAAAGAACAAGACAAATTTATAAGCAATGTCTAGCTAACTTTCTAAGTGCTCTACACAAAAAGCACAAATTCCTCAAACCGGGATCACTTCCCCCCTACTTCTACTAGGAAAGTAGAAATGGTCCATCTCAATCACCTATGTATTTATTGAACCGCTCATATATTAATATAAGTAAAACTGTGGAGAAGGATGGGCTTTTCTACTCCTGTTCAATAAAAACTGGAGATAGTCCTACTCTGACTCCCTAGATCAGTTTCAGATACATTTCTCAATTTAAAAATACAAGTTTCTGTTCCATTTAGACATTCTCTCAATTACTGAGTGTTCATTACATATTCCAAGCATGATACATCCATTAAAAGCCCTTGGAAGCAAGATGATTTCATCCAAACTTAGCCTCAGGGGAAAAAGGTATTGAAATGTGCAATTTATTCAACATAAATAGCAGTTCTGACTTGAGGATGTTCAGCTTAATAAGCTATGGAATTCAGTTTTCATTCCACAGCAGATGACTCCTGAGTCATGATTGAAAATATCACTCATTTTAATAAATATTGTAATAACTGACCCCCCCAAATAAGGAAAACATCAAAAGCAATCTAGAACATGTATTTTCTGTGTTCGTGAAAATATGACGCAAAATCTGAGGTCTGTAGTTCAGGAGAAGTAAATAGTGAAAGTACTTCTTGGGCTTTCAAGTGACATGAGATGGCTCTGAATGTTATAGTTTAAAAATACTCTCCAAGAATACAAGCCAAATGACTGCAGGATTATAAGTCCTCTCTCCCAGTTGTTCAGGTATTAAAAACAGGCACAAGTAAGAATAGCCTTCAAAAGAACTAATAAACAGCACGTGAGGAATAATGCAATACACCCCAGTGATGATACTACAGCATGTACCTTTTCCTCTTTTTACCAAATACCTCTAAATAATAATGTCAACCTCCTTCCTTCTGCATAGTCCCTCTGCTTTAAAATTTAATTAAAAAAAAAAAAAGTGGTAAAGGAAATATGACTTAAATGTCAAATAAAGGGCACATTCTTGGGTTCCTCCCTTAGAAGCAGTGCTCTCACTGCTGGAGGTACCGATGGTGCCTAGAATTCAACTTCCCCAGCTACCATTCCAGCATTTGCAGTTACTTAATGCTATCTTCAATTTTCCAAAAGAGATTTAGGATGGTGAGCCACGCCCATCATCTGCCCAGTCCACCTGGCCCCCAGACATAACTCTGCCCCCTTGTGGCAGATCAGACTCTCCTGCAAGCTGCCGGGCTGCATGCAGAAAGAAAACACTGCCTGGTGGACAGAAGCCATCCAGCCCTGCTGCATGCTTCTTCCTTCACCTACAGAGTCAGCGCTCTCCATTTTGAAAACAAAACCAAACAAGATAAAACCAAACTGCTGCCTACTCAGAATAATCAAAAGACAGGAACAACCTGAATGTCCATCAACTGATGACAAAGCAAAATGTGGTCTATCCAAACGATGGAATAGTATTCAGCCATGGAAAGGAACGGAGTGCTGATAAGAGCTATACCATGAATCAGCCTTGAAGATATTATGCTAAGTCATATGTCGTATGATTCCATTTATATGAAATATCCAGAATAGGACAAATCCATAGAGGGGGAAGCAGCAGTTGTCAGGAGTAGGAGGGAGGAGGATATGGGAATTGACTGCTTAATGGTTACAGGTTTCCTTTTAGGGTAATGGAAATGTTCTGGAACTAGACAGTGGTGATGGTTGCACCACCTTGTGAATGTACAAAATGTTGCTCAGGGTAAAGTTTATGTTACATGCATTTTATCACAATTTTAAAAAATAACAACAAAAACCATGATACTCCTTTTCCCGGTCACTGTTTCATTTTTCTCCATTCATTTACCAGCAATATTTTCCAATCTGTGATTCACACTACCTACCTCCATTTTCTCAGCCCTCATCTCATCCTCAGGCCCTTGAATTTGGTTTTTTACTCCTAAAAAGCTCCTTCCCCTCCTCCTCCATACACATAAACAAAAACCATGGATAACTGTTTATAAAGGCCTCCAAAAACATTTTTATACAATCCAGTGACTTTCCCTAGCGCTCTTAGAACCCAGTTAATGCTGCCTCCTTGTCCCTGGCTTCCAAGCATGGCATCTTCATGACTCTTCTTGACTACCTCGGCCATGTTGGTTACTTTTTCAAACTCTCTTATTTCTACCTGCCCAGTGAGGACATTCTCCCAGGCCCATTCTTGGCTCCCTCCCAATAATGTCACCACCCCATCTCACTCTAGCCCTCCTTGTTTCAGTATAAGCTCTCCCACAAATCAGAGTAAAACTTCATTCCTTTCATAGGTGGAGACATGAGTTGGAAAAACTGCCCTCTACATTTCCAAATCAAAGCTGGTTCTTTCACATCGTAAGAAATAGTAGATTAGTTTCCTATTCCTGTTGGAACAAATTACAACTTTAGTGTCTGGAAACCACAAAAATTCATCATCTTGCAGTTCTGGTGGCAGACTCTCATCTGGGTTGGCTGGGATGCATTCCTTTCAGAGGCTCTGGGGGAGATGGTGTCTCCTGGCTTCTTCCAGCTTCTAGAGGCCTCCTGTTTTCCTTGACTCGTGATCTCTTGCTCCACAGTCACAGCCTGCAGCCTCACATTGTCTCTCTTTGACCTGCCTCCTTCTTAAAAGAACCTTTGTGATGACATGGGGCTACCTGAATACCCCAAGATCATCCGTCCACCCATCTCAAGATCCTCGATCCCATCTTCAAAGTCCCTCCGGCCATCTGAGGTCACGTATTCACAGGCTCTGAGTTACGGTATGGACTTCTTTGGTGAGGATGGGATTATTCAGCCTGCCCCAAACACACAATGGTGTGGAAGACATTCTTTAGCAGTCACTGCTCTTGTACACTCTTCTAACAAGCAGGAACCTTTGCCCTCAGTATTTCATAGGTCAATTTATACCTGGGAACCAACAACTCACTAATACCCCCTCTTTCCACACAATCACTTGCAAATTAAGCTATTTTCTAGGATTCACAATTCAAGGTGATTTGGAGTCCTCAATAAAAGGAAAATACTAAGTCGAAAGACTAAGTCAAAGAGCAAGGGGGGAAGGAAAGACTTTGGAGAGCACATGATAAACAGCATCCAAAAGACTTTATATAAGACAGTAGATAGAAACAAACAGTAAAAGGGTCATGAGCTCAGAGTACCATTTAGTTCTTAGAGACCTCACAGACGCTTAGCTTGTTTGTCAACTAAAAAGCAAAACCATTTGTCATTGATTCATGTCATTCATTTGTGAATTTCCTGCCCACCCACACTTTCTCTGCTGTATTCTCCATCGATCCATCCTTCAATCACTTCTCTTAGTTAGTCCCTGTTAATATTTTTCACTCCCCCTACTACTCTAACAACATATGAGTATCCATGCATACCTGTGCACACAGGCACAGGTATAGAAGTAACCTTTCATTGGACTTTCTTCTTGTAACTAGAACAATACTAATGTTTTTGCCCTGCTGAAATGTGTAGGTACTAATCACACTTTCGAGCCACACGGCTGGGTTTCTGCAATAGCCAAACTATTCTTAGCTTCTCTGAAACAGATGTCCCATCGCTCACACCCCCTCTAGTGGCAGCCAGCCCTAGAACAGGGCTGAGCATGCACAGACTAAAGACTCAAAAAAACCTCCCAAGAACTCGCAAGAATATTTCCATGCTAGGTGTCACATCCCATGGATTGGTATAAATTTTACACAACCTTTCAAATATACAACATTCTGGCTTTGGGGCTGTTCGCTTTATGCATTAGGCATTTACCTTTTTCCTTTAAATGACCATTTGTACTGCCCTATAGTAAACTCAGAAACAGAAACAGTGGGCACTATGGAAAAAAAATCCAAATTCAGTGAAAGAAGATCAGATAAATAAGTCGTGATACAGTCACATGATGGAATACTGTACAGCCACAAAAAATGAATGAACCACGACTATACACAGCAACACACTGATCTTTTTAAAAATGTGTAAAAAAAAAAAAAAAAAAACTAGTCCTAGAAGAGCACACAAATATGGTACCATTTTGATATACCTCAAAAACAAAAACTTTATTTAGGGATACATGCATGTGATTTAAATATAAATATTCACACTTTGTTTAAATATATATTTATATTTTAAGTATACATTTATATTTTGTTCGAATATATAAACATTTATGCCTTGTTTAAATATATAAATATTTAGATTAGATTGTTTAAATATATTTAGATTTCATTTAAATATATGAATATTCATATTTCATTTAAATATAAGTGGGGGGTTTTTTTTGAAAAGCAAATGAATGAGGAGCACAAACTTCAGGACCATGCTTGCTTCTGGCAGGCAGCAGGATGGGGTTGCGGGGGGAGCAACTGTATCAGTCCTGATTAGATGATAGGTTCATGTATATTCATTTTATTACGTTTTACAACTTACATATATATTATAAATAACATTCAATATATTCAATATGATCACTAACATGTGCCTAAGGAACATATATAGGTAAGCCGACAGACAGACCTGCCCACCAACAGAACCCAGGGATAGGTTGTTGAAAGAGAACACGATATTCTCTCGAATTCTCTCTTGTTCATATTGTCCAAAGACTACAGTTCAGATGACAAGGATAAGATTTAAATCTTATTCTGGATGATACAAAGAGTTTCCAAATCTTGAAACATTTTTGGGTTTACACCTAAGTCACCAGAATACGCATTCAACCCTGTCACTTGTACCTGGAGGCTCGGCTTTGAGCTTGCCTCTGAGCCTCAGAAAGCAAGATTTTAAGAACTTTGATCTCACCTGACCTCAGAAATTAATCATTTTTCTTCACCCCAATCCTGTGAGACTTTGTGTCAAAAGACACTCGGCCGGGCTGGGTCCCACCTGGAATGATGCTGACATTTCCGAGGCTGGAACCTCTCCGTTGAGCCTCGCTTACTTCTCTAGACTTTGTCCATGACCTTGGATTCCTATGACTGGGCCGTGCCAGTCTCTCTCCTGTAACCAGCGCCTGCCTCTCCACAGCAGCTTGGGAGCCAGAGCCCTGGGCACCCGGGTGAACTAAATGCCAGGTGCTCCTGCTTGCGGAGTGCTGAGTGCCACCTCCCCACATTCACCCTTCCTGTGGGGACATGCTCTTTTTCACTGAATGTCTTTTGTTTCTCCTCTTGATAAAAGAATGTTCGTTATAGAAAAATAATGTAATAAGGGTGAACAAAATCAGGAAAATAAAAAACACTTATATTCCCCTCACCCTGAGATAACTACATTTATGTACCAACATACAATTGTGATGTACTGCGCATATAAGTCACTGTGCTTACTTCAAATCTACAATTTTTGAGGCCGGGTGCGGTGGCTCACGCCTATAATCCCAGTACTTTGGGAGGCCGGGGCAGGCGGATCACGAGGTCGGGAAATCGAGACCATCCTGGCTAACACGGTGAAACCCCGTCTCTACTAAAAACACAAAAATTAGCTGGGTGTGGTGGCGGGCGCCTTTAGTCCCAGCTACTCGGGAGGCTGAG
>NW_012104588.1:585258-585989 GCF_000951045.1 Mandrillus leucophaeus
AATATAGGTGCCTGCCACCATGCCCGGCTAATTTTTGTGGTTTTAGTAGAGACAGGGTTTCACCATGTTGCCTAGGCTGGTCTTGAACTCCTGACCTCAGGTGACCTGCCTGCCTCAGCCTCCCATAGTGCTGGCATTACAGGCATAAGCCACTGCGCCCGGCCATCACTTTACTTCTAATGCCTCAAGAAATATATCTGTTGCTGTCCTGAAGATCCACATCAATTTCCTATAGGGCTCGTCCCTTGAACTTACATTCTAGGCATGTACTTACTTTAGATGGACTCCGAGAGAAAAGAGTGACCCTTAAGTGTTCAGCATGAGACTTTTTTAAAACGCATAATTTTTTATGTAGGTACACCACTGATGGTAAGAAATAATAACTACAGTTCTCCATATCCTTTTATTCCAAAATACCTTTAAAACCTACTTCTAGTCTCTTGTTTCACACTTGTCTTCGATGGATCTAATTTTCAAAGCACAACTTTAAAAAAATTAACCACAGATTAGAAACTGCATGTAGAACTTAAGAGAAACTTTCAGACCAAATCCCAGCAGCTCTGGCTAAGAGCTTGCTATCAGTCAATGAATGGATCTGTTCTTTCTTCTGAGAGAGGAAGAAAAGGGCTTTGACTGTCCATTGTGCAATATATGACTGCAGAATTGTGCTCAATTATTATTTTTGAAAAAGGGAATAAAAGGCCCATTCGGGTTTTGATTTTGGCAGGATA
>NW_012104588.1:589304-601544 GCF_000951045.1 Mandrillus leucophaeus
AAAAAAAAAAATACAATTTTTGATACAAAATTAACAATAAAGGATGATCTTTCATGTCCCTATATATTCTTCTACAACATCATCTTTATTGGCTACATAAGATTCCACTGGTCCCAGTCACTACGGCTACATACCACCCACAACAAAATAAAACTTACTGATATAACACAACGGTCATCCTCACACAAGCCCCGGTCTTGGGGCCTTTGCGCTCCTCGTTCCTGCCACCTTGAAGCTCCTCATACAGATGCGATCTGCAACCTCATCTCCTTCAAGTTCTTGCTCAAAAATCTTCAGTAACGTCTTTCCTGAGCACCATATTACAAACTGGACTCTCCCTGGTCCCTCACCACTTCCTACTCCCTCTCCTGCTTTAGTTGCCACTAAACCCAGGTCACCATCTAACATTATATATTGCAGTAGTTATTTTCTGACTCACTCACTAGAATATAAACTCCACAAGGACAGGGTTGTTTGTCTATTTACTTTTTTCTTTATTTTTATTTTTAAGACAAGAGCCCAGCTCTGTTACCCAGGCTGGAGTGCAGTGGTGCAATCTTGGCTCACTGCAACCTCTATGTCCCGGGCTCAAGCGATTCTCCTGCCTCAGCCTCCCAAGTACCTGGGACTATAGGCGCCCACCACCACGCTGAGCTATGTTTTAGTATTTTAGTAGAGACAGGGTTTCACCATGTTGGCCAGGCTGGTCTCGAACTCCAGAGCTCAGGCAATCTGCTCACCTCAGCCTCCCAAAGTGCTGGGAATACAAGCGTGAGCCACCACACCTGGCCTGTTTTTACATTTTTTCCTTTCACAAATGCTCAGAAGATGGTCTGGCAATAAAGGTACTCAATGAATATCTGTTGAAAGGATGGACGAATGAACAAACACATGTGTAATTCTACAAAAAGACTGCAAGAAAATAAAATTAAAAATTGGAATGTGAGTTTAATTTCTAGGTGATGGGTCTCTAAGTGATTTGGGTATTCTTCTGTGTAATTTCCTTTCTTTTTGATTTCCTAACTTAGCACTGTATTACCTTTACAATTACGGGAAAATTTAAGTTATTTTATAAATGCTACTAGGCAAATATGACTACACGTATCAATGTTTGGGGACTATAAATAAATAAATAACAAGGGAAGTAGATTTCTAACCACCTGCAAAATCTTAATTTATATTCATATAACTGCAACACAGGACAGGATGAGTTAAGAGAAATGTTAACTACTAATCATTTTTTCTTTTATAATTTAAACTTATTGACGCAAGTATGTTACTAGGTAACAATTATTCTAGCCTGGTTATTTTACATATTTATAAATGAACTTCACTCATTTCAAATCCATAATAACTCAGGATCTGCTAACTAATCAAACCTAATAAACTTGGGGTTATGAGAATCTGAAAACACTGATAAAATCATCAGAGTTTCACCTTTCATTTGTTATCAAGCAGCTGTGTAGGCCCAAGGCACTGCCACGGGAAACACTTTCAATTAAGCAAGGATGAAGTAGCCCTAAAATAATGAAAAATGGGTGATTGAACTCATGTTCAATCAGATTGTCATACACTAACTTAAAGGAATGTCAAAACAATCCTAAACAACAAAAGTTATAAATTATAAGAAAATATAACGTTGAGTACCTTTCACTTAGGGAGTACTGAGTATTAAGTCATTTATAAGTTACCTACTGTCCACTGCTGCCAGACCCACAAAATCCTGCATCCTCGAGTTTTCTATGTTTTGACTCAACAAATCTGAATTGAAGGAGGACCTGTTACCTGTGAAAGGAATACGCAATCAGGAACTGGTCTGAAAATGCATCACCATCGTCAGCGGAGCAGCTAGGATATGATATGCACCTCTTGTTTCCTTTTATGTATTTATTTTTTTTAGATGGAGCCTCGCTCTGTCACCCAGGCCGGAATACAGTGGCACCATCTTGGCTCACTGCAACCTCCGCCTCCTGGGTTCAAGTGATTCTCCTGCCTCAGCCTCCCAAGTAGCTGGGAATATAGGTGCCTGCCACCATGCCCGGCTAATTTTTGTGGTTTTAGTAGAGACAGGGTTTCACCATGTTGCCTAGGCTGGTCTTGAACTCCTGACCTCAGGTGACCTGCCTGCCTCAGCCTCCCATAGTGCTGGCATTACAGGCATAAGCCACTGCGCCCGGCCATCACTTTACTTCTAATGCCTCAAGAAATATATCTGTTGCTGTCCTGAAGATCCACATCAATTTCCTATAGGGCTCGTCCCTTGAACTTACATTCTAGGCATGTACTTACTTTAGATGGACTCGGAGAGAAAAGAGTGACCCTTAAGTGTTCAGCATGAGACTTTTTTAAAACGCATAATTTTTTATGTAGGTACACCACTGATGGTAAGAAATAATAACTACAGTTCTCCATATCCTTTTATTCCAAAATACCTTTAAAACCTACTTCTAGTCTCTTGTTTCACACTTGTCTTCGATGGATCTAATTTTCAAAGCACAACTTTAAAAAAATTAACCACAGATTAGAAACTGCATGTAGAACTTAAGAGAAACTTTCAGACCAAATCCCAGCAGCTCTGGCTAAGAGCTTGCTATCAGTCAATGAATGGATCTGTTCTTTCTTCTGAGAGAGGAAGAAAAGGGCTTTGACTCTCCATTGTGCAATATATGACTGCAGAATTGTGCTCAATTATTATTTTTGAAAAAGGGAATAAAAGGCCCATTCGGGTTTTGATTTTGGCAGGATACAGACTTTAAAACTGGTGCTTAGTTCCCAGGCTCGCCTAGGCCTCTTCAGCCAAAGATTTACCCAAGCACAGATACGCTTACGTATAATACGTATGTCCAGCATATTCTGAATTTAAGTGATTCTTTTGAGGGATGCTTTTTCATTTAATCTAATTGCTATGGTTTGAACGTCCCCTGCAAAACTCATGTTGAAATTTAATTGCCATCATGATGATATTAAGATGCGATTAAGACATGGGGGCTCTGCTTCATGAATGGATGTTTTTATAGCAGGAGTGGGTTAGTTACCATGACAGTGGGCTTGTTATACAAGTGAGTTTGAGAAAAAACAAAATAAAAAAACGAAAGAAAGAAAAAACAAAAAAAGAAATAAGAAAAAAAAACTAATGAAAAAACTAAAAGTGAGCTTGAGTTGAGCATGACAGTGCATGGCTGTAGTCTCGGCTACTCAGGAAACTGAGGCAGGAAGACTGCTTGAGTCCAGGAGTTTGAGGCTACAGTGAACCATGATTGCACCACTGCACTCCAGCCTGGGTGACAGAGCGAGACTCTGTCTCTCAAAAAAATAAAACAACAACAAAGCAAGTTTGGCCCTTTCTTGCTCTCTCGGGTTCTCCTGCCCCTTCACCTTCACCATAGGATGACATATCAAGAAGGCCCTCAAAGATGCAGCCCCCTTGACCTGGGACTCAGCGTTCAGAACTAGAAGCAATGGATTTCTTTCCTTTACACATTGCCCAGTCTCAGATAATCTGTTACAGCAACACAAAACAGACTAAGACCCCAATGTATCCTTCACAGCAAGATTTTCCTTTAAAACTCATGAAGATGTGGCTCTCTGTCTAAAGCTGTGACTGAACACAAAACTAAAAAATACAGCCTTCAAAAATGATGCCTTATTAACAAGGTTCAAGTCTTACTGCACAAATTACAAGGTCCAGGTACAAGATGATAAAGTGCAAGTTACAAGGTGACTTTAAGACACATTAGAACAAATTCAAACTGTGAAGTCTAGTAGTGACAACACATGAATGTCAGAATTACTGTCACACTTCACATGGAGCGGGATTAAGCCTCTTAGGCTATCAGGTAAACATTTAATGCTTTTTATCTGGGAATTCAGATCAGCCGATCTGTGGCTAATCCAGGCAAGTTTGACATAAATAAAGATATGAGTCATAAATATAAAAAATACGTTTTTCTCACTAAGTTCCATTCCTCAGAGGAGACGATGTAGCAAACACTAGATGACTTTCTACTTCTAAAAGTGACATAGTGTTGTGTTCAAGGATTTGCTGTGTTATATATCTCTGATTTAAGTGCTCCAATTTGTTCTGGGCCTATAAGCTGGGTGAACACCAAGGACTTGGGTTTTACAACCAAAGATTCTTGAATCCTTTCACCCTTCCCACCTCCAACCCCTCCGCCTGCTTGAAAGCGTACAACCAGCTACAGCATTTTCACTGGCCGTTTTCTGGAAGCCCACAAAACAAAAGAGCATTTCATTGCAAGAATCGGGGCCACATAACTGCTTCTCCTGAGAGTTTGAGAGAGAGACACGCTGAGGACGCCCACGATCTGATCAAGCTAGAGGCAAAAAAAAAAAACCTCACGACTCCCTTTGCTAATCCCTGCTGGCTCTAGAAAGACTGACCCTGTTGAATCTGTGCTCTGCCTCTCAAGAATCAGCTCAAGGTAAGGCCATCAGATGCAATGGCCTAGCTGCAAGCTTGGAAAGCCCCATCCACTTCCTGTAGGGAGCGCACTGCTAGCGGCATCTGGATTCCGGGAATACTGATCAGAAAATCCGATAGCTCTCAGCTATAATTTTCAAGTTTCAAGCTTTAGATGCCAAGGAAAAAATTGCTTTCTTTAAACTGGCACTAAACAATAAAACAAGATTCATGATGAGAAAAACTTCTTAATCTGAGTTATAATGTACCAACTATTAAAGAAATTTTGAATGATTTGTTGTATATAAAGTTATTTCTTTCTAATTTATACATACTTGGAAAAACCTGGCCAAACTGAAAACAATTTTATGTTTTTAAAGGACGCTGTGCATACAGAAAAGGTCACACGCATACTTTCTAATTCGTTAAGAGGACTTTATTTAATCAAATGCTACAGTTTCATGCAGAAAGGAAACGCTATTATAATACTATGGATCAGGTTTCAATTCGGTGCTAGGAATGAACCATAAAGACGTCAGTTTGGTTCCGCTGACAGACAGCTCTATGTAATCCTGTTCACAGACTGTAGGGTTGGTGTTTATTAAAGAAACAGGTCAAGCATGGGTCCTTCTCAGACATACTCACTGAGAACCACATTTTCACAAAGGAATTTTCCAGGTACAAATATTGACATGTGAATGGCATATGATTAAAATTATCTAATTCTGATTGCTGATGAGGCCATCAGAAATTAGACTCTGGGTTTAACATTATGTTCAGTGTAACATTTGTGAACGTTCTGAATACTCTTTAAACATCCAGAAAAACCACACCTGCATAAGTGTACATATCTACCACCATCTTCATGCTAAATTTTGAAGGAAATACTTTAAGCTTAGTGTAGTTGACAAAAGCAATTTTTCCCAAAGAATAAATGATAGCTTGTGAACTACATAATGAGCCATTAGGATTGTAGGGAAGGAAAGGAGAAGTTACTTCTCAATGTAAAAGCTTAACAACGGCACCATGAGTGGTGAATGGCTCACTACTTAATCCACTTTTTAAACAGTGACATTAATGCTAGGAATGCTTCTTAGGTCCTGAAACGCCATGGAAAAAAGGCTTGGTTTATCCTGGGATCTAGCCCAATGCAGAAAGAGGAAAAATTAAGCCTTGTTGGCTAACCTGAGAATCTCAGCTGTGTAGCCAAAGGGCAGTTGGAGGTGATTTCTAGCTCCTGCCATGTGAGAGGGAGGTTTGAACTCAGCACCTGTGAATGTGGAGGTGAAAAAAACCCTAATCCCACGTGGCTCATATGAGCAAAAGAGCACCTCTCTCTGCCTACAAAGATCTACTTATCAGTCACTGTATTTTGTCCTTGAAATAAAGTGGTTTTTAGTTTTTCAGTGTTAAAAATAAAATCACTATCCTGCAGACAACATATCAAATCATCAAAGAAATTCAAGGAATAAGTATTTAATTTCATATCTCCAATGTGGTAAACAGCATTACACACTGGAAACTGCAGTGGACACACAGAGGAAGGTATCCCTTTGGTGTAACTTGGTGTAAAAAGACAACAATATGAAAGGGACACATAAATCCCTCACATTGCACCATCACACACTTCTCAGGCTGTGTGGGATACTAGCAACAACTCACTTGCACCTCCCACTAAGCAGATGAAAAGCTGAGGCCAGAAGAGAAGTGAAGTTGGCAGGACCACGAACTGTAGGGTTGGGACCAGGATGAAAGTTAGTTGTACCTGGGTATACACCTAGCCAATTCTAGAATGAATAAGACCCTTCCTATAAATGCTATTTCCATTAGCCTGCCTTCTCTGGGGCACCTGAGCACTTCCCCACAGGACAGAAATAGTCTAAGTCTAACAAAAGCCCTAGAATAGGGAGCTACTCGCTCTCTGACCAAATCTAACAATTAGCAAAGTATGTCCTTCGGTTCTGCTGTGCTCATATTTTTCCAAATCATCATTAAACACTCAAACAGCTTCTGTATTAAGAGAAAGCACAGCAGAAATTCTCACATGCAAATTTTAGATGCATTCAGAAGGGTTGTGGGTGCAGGAAAAAAGGGGAGAAAATACCTTGACCAGTCAAACTGAGTCTCAGTAAATCTGAAAGAACCTTGAGTCAAAGAACACAGAGATGCTTTTTCAAATCCATTGAAATTACATTAGTTCAGCTTGTCTAATCTTCCCCCAACCACAATTAGAGAGAAAGCCTCGATTTCCTCACCTGACAAATGAGGCAATCCAGGCATAAAAAGCTTAAGACATTGCTGGGCACAGTGGCCCACGCCTGTAATCCCAGCACTTTGGGAGGCCAAGGCGGGTGGATCACCTGAGGTCGGGAGTTCGAGACCAGCCTGGCCAACATGGAGAAACCCCATCTCTACTAAAAATACAAAATTAGCCAGGCGTAGTAGCGGGTGCCTGTAATCCCAGCTACTCAGAAGGCTGAGGCAGAAGAATGGCTTGAACGTGGGAGGCGGAGGTTGCAGTGAACTGAGATCGCCCCACTGCACTCCAGCCTGGGTAACAGCAGCAAAACTCTGTCTCAAAAAAAAAGAAAGAAAGAAAGCTTAAGACACTTACCCAAGGCAGCCCAGCATATCTGTGGCAGGCAGGACTAGGACACAGGCTCCAAACTGCCAGCCCTGAGATGGGCACATGCCTAGGGCCCGTCTGCCTTAAGGGCGCCATCTTCAGCAAACATCCAAATCCCTGGCTCCATTCTCATCAACAGCCTTCAGATCTTAATTCAGTTTCCCCAATAGATTCCCCTGCTTAAGAGAACCAACTTAGAGACACCGGACAAACACTACTTCAGCCATAACACATGTTGATGGCCTGTACCCTTGATAGGATGATAATGACATTTTACCTCTGAGATTTTTCTCCCAAAAACACATACTCCCAATCTAATCATGAGAAAAACATCAGACAAATTTCAAGAAGGGACTTCAATGACTAGTACTCCTCAAAACTGCCCATATCAACCAAAACAAGGCAAGTCTTGAAAACTGGAACCGCTAAGAGGAGCTTAAAGGGACATGACAAATAAATGCAATGTGGGATCCTAGATGGGATCCCGGAACACAAAAGTGACATTAGGTAAGAACTAAGGAAATCAGAATGAAGCATGGACTTTAGTTAATAAGAATAAATTAGCTATTGCTTCATTAATTGTAACAAACGTACCACACACACCAGTAGGATGCTATTAATTTGCGGGGGGCGGGGGTTGGAACTGTTTCCAGGGGTAGGGGCATGTATGGAAGGTCTGTACTGTCTTCTCAATTTTCTGTAAATCTAAAACTGTTTTTAAAAATAACGCCTGTGTGAGAGAACCAACTAATGCAAGATTCAAACCCACTGAACAGTTTAATTCCTTAGCAGAGTTAGATCCTACCTCTCACTCATACTTACAAATCTTTGTCTTAGAGCTTTAGTTAGCAGGAATCACTCCTCAGAGCCCACACACTTCTGTAGGAACAAAGTAAATGTCTTTAATTTATTTTATGTTATTTTTTAAGACAAGGTCTCGCTCTGTTGCCCAATTGGAGTGCAGCAATATGATCTCCGCTCACTGCAACCTCTGCCTCCTGGGTTCAAGTGATTCTCCCACCTCAGCCTCCCAACAAGCTCAAATTACAGGCATGCGCCACCATCCCCAGCTAATTTTTGTGTTTTTTTTTTGTAGAGTTAGGGTCTCCCTACGTTGCCCAGGCTGGTCTCAAACTCCTGGACTCAAAAGATCTGCCCACCTTGGCCTCCCAAATTTCTGGGATTACAGACGTAAGCCACCGTGCCTGGCCTGTAAATGTCTTTAACATACATGGAGTGAGCAAACAAAAATGAGAGCCATGCTAACCCTATCCCAGTTCCTATCCCCTATCAAATTATTAATTCCTAAATTAACCAATTAGTTTAGGAAGATTTTGTCTTAGAAGATGATCTGTGTGGGTAAAATGTATTTATATTATTAGATAGAAATGCTTTCTTATTGAAAAGTTTTTTGAAAATTAATCTTTATTTCTATCAATAAGGCCTAAAAATATAAATCCTTTTTTCATGTATCTCAAACCTTACTTGTTGGGTTAACTAAAATGCTGGAAAAGAAAACAGGAAACTTTCTTAAATGAGTCACTGTACATATTTTATCATGACTGTAGAAATTATGTCATCATATCCATTGACAACATACCTTAAATCTCTGTTTCCAATTATACAAACTATTTTATTATATGAACACAAACTTTTTTGTTATTCATTTTTAAAAGAAATCTAAAACTTAAGCAGGATTTCTTGTCTGCTCTATTTATACAACTGTATTTACATATCTGCTGGATCAGAAATGCATTTTCTGCTTAGGAATCAGATTTTAAATTCTCGGTTTGCTTTTCATTCTCTTCTTTATCCTCCTCTTTACTACTGATAAAACTCTATCAGTAAAGAAAATTATTGCCAGTGCATAATTGCAATTTAAAATAATTCTAAAACCTCATACTGGACAAACTATGTATGAAATTCCTTGTCTTCATAGATGTCTTTTACTGATTTCCAACATTACACTGCATAACTCAGATCCTATTTCCAGCTGAGACGTTCTCTTACAGTTTTTGATTTAAATGATTTCCCTAAAAGATGACAATGTAGAAAAAGCACGTGGAGCATGGAAGCAGATAGACAGCAAAACCCAAAACACATTTTAATCCACTCCAAACACATGACTGTTTCCCTATCTCAAAAGAGTAATTTAGAGTTCTCTTTATCTTGACACTCCCACAAGCAAGTTTCTTTAAAATAGAAAGAGAACCTTAACCTGCCTGTGCACAGCACACAGATGAGAGCACGGGCAAGACAAATGCCTATCAGAGACTGTGCCAGCTCCTCCCTGGGGCCAGCCCACCCCTCCCAAGTCGCCCCCCACCTCTACAAGAAGCACCAGGGATCATGTTTCTCTTCTTATATCCAGTGTCACCCCTCTCTCCTGAGTCTCTTGGCAAGTCTGCATTCTGCCCATGAAAATTTGGGATTTGAAATGACGGAACAAGCAAGCAGTTGTGAACTGATCATGAAATTAACCTTTCCAGCTGAAATCAGCCTTATTTCCATCAGCACAGCTTCTAAAGGCGCATTATATAAAATACAGGGTGATTTTTAATAAGATTTTTCATGGCATTATTTTGTCCTCCTTTTGCACAATTCATTTCATGATGTCCACTTAGATACAAGTCAGGCTCCTCAGCCATCCCCGTTAAGTAATACAAATATATTTTAAGGCCGAAATTTAAATAATCAATTCCTACAAAAATTCATTTTACTGCAATATTAATTCCCATACTCCCCTCATTTTTCCGCTTCTCATATACCCAGCTGGTGGAGTGCACTGTGGTCCCCTCAATCTACCCCAGCCCTTTCCTTGTCCATTTGGAAACAGCCCCTTTACCATAGGATGGATGAATGGTGGACCTTCCATAAAAAGAGAGCCGAGCTTTGCCTCTGGCTGGGCAAGGAGCCCAGTCGCGGTCAGTATCTCCTGCACCCTAACATGACACAGCCTCTCACTCCATCTCTGTGTCTCCCCCACCCCACAGCCCTCTGAACTGACAGCATGGCTAACCCTCGGGAACATTCCAGCAGCCTTCTCCAGCTGAGTGCATGCAGCCCTGTTCTCCCAATGCAGCAGTTGTGCTCACATCCCAAAAACAAGTCTGAAAGGAAATCCCAAAAGAAAATGCCTCCCGCCCCCCCTTCCAAATCCTCACACATTATGATTCTCACAAATTCATGTTGCCCAGTACCATAGCAAGATACACACCACTTCCTAGAATGAGTCCCAACTTTATCCTTGGCCTCTGTTAGATGGTATTTTTCTTCATTTTCCCACTTTGGTAAATTACTCTTGGATTTAGATTCCTGTCACTAAAATTCTATTTCAGAGCTACATCTTGGTGGCTCAGTCCCCTCCCTCACCCTCCCTCCATTAAGCACAACATGGAAAGAAAGTTCCCTACCTTTCACTGAGGCTTCTCCACAACTGTGCACCTGCAACAGGGAGAAGCAAAATGTGAAACTTAACAGAGGCATTTTTCCCCTGAAATATTTCTCAACTCAGAACCAGTCCAAGCTATTTAAAGTGGAATGCTCAGATCTTTAACACTCAGGACACCATCATGTCATACAGTGTATACTGCTGGCACCATGACTAATTGAGGCAATTCGTCCACATATATTTACTGAGATCCTACTACATGTAAAACACTTGGGTGGGTACCGTGGGAGACAGGACACTCTATAATACATGGACCCTGCCTTGGGGACTTCATCGTCCCCTGGGGCAGACAAAATATGCATCCAAGTAAATATGAACCAAGATAGGTGGTACAGGAACTAACTACACAAGAGGAAGGCACACACCATGGGAGTTCATGGAGGAGAGAAAATGCAGCTGCTCAAAAAGTGCCAATAATAGAAGTGGTATTTAAGGCAAGTCTTGACACGGTGCTGACGAAGGGAGATAAGACAACTGTTATTTGAAAAAAAGGAGATTTTTATCTATTCATTCTTTAGATGTTTTGACTTTTATCTAGGTGCAAATGAAATCAACATAATACACACACACACATACACACACATATACATATGCACACCCAGATCTAACTTGGTTTCTTAATTTTCCAGTGAACGTCTTTATTTGACTACATCTTGATATTATACTCCCAGCTACCGGCTTTAATGCAGCTCAATGTAAGAAATGACCATGAGGAAGCTTCTGCATTTTCCATCTAACAAAATGCCAAATGTGTTGTCCCTTATGTTTTTCAATATCCCCTATCAAGATCTGTGGGATAAATCCTTCCTAATCTTTACTTCCGAAGTAAGTTTCTCGAAATGGCTTGCTTCATTTTTTTCAGATAATTAGAATTGTGCAATTGATTGCCTTGGCTGCCGGTAAGCATGAGGATAAATCTGTTGATAATCAATGGTTACCATGTTAGACTCTTGCTCCTCTTCTAGACCTCTTTTGAACAGTTTTGTACTTGTGTTCCAAATAAGCTTCTTCAAACGTGTTAGAGGAAGGTGGCATATAAAAACAAATGGAGAACTCAAAAGAATGCAGGGGACTGTGAGCAATAGTAAGGTTTCAACTAAAGTTGGAAAGTTGGAAAACATCAACTCAGCTTGTCATTTGACAAATCTCTAACAATCCTGGAGCCAAGAGTGGAGAAAGTATAGATGATGGTATGGGATGGGCATTTGCTTGTTTGTTTTATTATTAAAAAGTAAAGAAATGATAAGGAAATAAAGACCTTCAGAATGGTAAGGACACCATCTCTGTAATCATTGAGCATGAACCAGGTGGGAGCTGAGTAGAGGGAGGAAGACAGTCTAAAGGCAGGGCTGAAGAACAGTACAAGTGGCAAGAGACTTAGCAGGGAAAGAGCCCATCCAAGAGTCAAAGAGCTGGTTCAACCAGCACAAAAGGCCAGGGAAGAGTGGAGTGAGGGTGCACTGAGAACTAACTCGCAGACTCTGTAGGTCTTGGAGATACTGCACTTCCAAAGGCCAAGGTCAAAGATGAGGCTACCTGATAGGCAACCAAATCCAGGCCATCTGACAAGCTATCAGAGTACAAGTTGGAATGACTGAGAATGGGGAGTGCACGAAGGACTACAGTTCATGGGCTACAATTCCTACTGAGACCACAGTTGATGGCAACCAGGGTGCTGAGGCCAGGCATCAGTGGACAGTGTAGATTTCACAGGAAGGAAAGTATAAAGCAGCAGCAGTTGCA
>NW_012104588.1:602999-606718 GCF_000951045.1 Mandrillus leucophaeus
GCAGCTGGCAGTTCTGATTGAAGCCATGGAGTTACCGTAACTGCATCTGGATCTAACGTGAAGCCAAACTGTGCCCTGCAGAGGCTGATTCATCACAGCAGCGCTCTGCGCTAGAAGGCCTGTGGGCTGGGGTTGCTGCCAACTATTCACAGGGCTCCCCAATGGGCCTTTGTCCTAAGAGACTCTACTGAAGGAGGATGTAGCTGGCACCAGGGTTTCTTCAGCACAGACAACAGAGCTCTAGGAAGACAGAGTAATCATTCCCATTTATTTATTTATTTATTTATTTTAATTTTCATGCAGTAGAAATGCTACACTCAGAGCAATGTCATCCGGTGAAGACTGAAAGCCTGTCCTTGGGCAAAGGCCTGATCTACAGGATTGTGGGAAGGCTCTGCTGGGACACAGCCCAGCACCCAGGACGGGCCTCAGCACAGAAAGGGGCTCAACATGGACTGATCCAGGAACGCACAAACCCCATGTGGCCCTGAAGACATGTCAGCTGGGTGAAGTAGATGGCTACTGTGCCGAACGCCCTTTTATTTGACGCTCTTATTGACCTCTTATAAAGCCCTGTGGTATGAGGAGGGTTTCTGCCATTTTACAGGACAGAGAGGTTCAGATGGTATAGGAAGCTGACTCGCAGCTCACAAAGACATCAAGTCGCAATCCCTGGAATCCGTGATTGTCACTTCATGTAGAAAAAGGGTCTCTGCTGATGCGATTAGGTTAACAAATGTGAGATGAGAAAATCATACTGGATTATCTAGGTAGGCCCCAAATGCAATCACGAGTGTCCTTACATGAGGAAGATGGAGAGGTTTGACACAGACAGAAGAGAAGGTCAGGTGAGCATGAAAGCAGAGATTGCAGTGATGCGGCTGCAAGCCATGGAATGCCTGCAACCCCCAGGAGCTGCAAGAGGCAAGGACCGGATCCTTCCTTAGAGACTCCAGAGGGAGTCAGCCCTGCCAACGCTTTGATTTGGGCCCAGTGACACTGACTTTGGACTACTGTCCTTTAGAACTTTTAGAGAAGACGTTTCTGCTGTTTGGAAACACCAAGTTTGTGGCAATTTATTAAAACAGCCACAGAAACAAATGCAGTCTATCACAGGGCTTCTCCACAGGTAGGAAATGGAATGAACTAGCTCAAAAATGAGGCTCTTTAGGCTGCTGTTCTTTCTACTCTACCACCTTAATTTTTCTAAAGGACTGAATCCTTGCAATGTAAAGGTTTCCTGCAATTTGTGAGCATGAAATTTCTACATCTGCATAAATATCAAGCCCATGAGTCGACAGTGGAAACAATCTGTGTGTGAGGGGCCAGGAGTGAGAGAAGGACCATTGTAAAGTCTTTCAGCTTTATCTTTGGCCTTCCACACACATCTATATTCCTTATAATTTGTGCCCAGAGTAGGTCCAAATTTGAAGCACACTGAAAACATTCAGATGCTCAGTTTGATTCCTGGGTCCACGTTTAGCTTATCCTACACCAAGCTAAAATGGTTGCAGATAAAATTTGTGAGTGGCTTTATCTTCTGAGATTTCCCTGAGGGAGTTCCTAGAGGGTGAAAATATTACAGTCTATTCAGGAAAACAGGCTCTCCTCTATCAGATACTACTCAAGGCAGACAAATAAGAATCATCACGGACTGATCCACAGACCACCTCTGGCATGAAACCCTAACGCGTGGAGATGCCCCACCTCAAGGCAGCCTCGATACATGTGTGGTGAACAAGTATCACAACAAGTGCCTGTTTGGGCTGAAATTGGGGCATTAGGTGTCTATTCCCTGAAACAGAAAGAAGGAAGGTGAAGATGGAGAGAGAGGGAAAAAAGGGAGAGAAGGAAAAGCGTGTTGAAGAATACAACTGAAATCCACAGATCCACGGAAAGCACTAAGGGCACAAAACCATATTTGTTTGCCTTCCCAGAATCCTGGGAAGGAAATATCTTCAAACCTGGAAACATACGAATGTAAAACAATATAAAGATGGTTTACATTATGATTTAGTTTAAAAACTGTAAAGACTTAAAACATAACTGGATTTAAAGCAAATCCTCAGAACACCATGACAGTAAATCCGTACCAGCTGGCATCCCTGGCTTTTAGTTGCCATCAGGGAGGGGATGGGTGCCTCCCATGGGGCAGGCCTCGATATCCCTGCCAGGACTATAATCCAGGCAGTTCTGATGCACGTCTGTCCACCAAAAGCGTCCCTCCATTTGGGGTGCATTTACTGAAATTAAATGTCTCTTTGTAACCTCCTCAGGGCTATTTCTGATAAAATCTATCTTATTACATTTAGGTTTATGGGGCTTAATTATTCCCAGGAGGGCTTTTTCCAAGTTTACAAAAACTAGCTCAAACATGAGTATAAGAGGCTCCTCCAAGTATGTAAAAGGTTTGCGTCAGATTTGTAATGCAGTTAAATTACTCAAAAAGCACCTCAGGCACATTTTTTTTCAAACCAAGCTCTTGCTTTTAAACTTAAAGTTAAAATTAA
This sequence comes from Mandrillus leucophaeus, assembly GCF_000951045.1. Lineage (NCBI taxonomy): Eukaryota > Metazoa > Chordata > Mammalia > Primates > Cercopithecidae > Mandrillus > Mandrillus leucophaeus. The sequence goes on from NW_012104588.1 coordinate 605,510, forward strand.
TTTATTTTTCATTATCAACTCATTTTTTTACATGTATTTAACCATCACTTGCTTTCAAACCTTGAATTAGTTGTTTTTCTTCACTGAGGGAGAGAAAATTTTTGCATAAACTAGTCCATTTTCCAGTGGCCCAGTTTCATCACGTGAGATGTAATAAATATTTAACTGTTATCCTCGCTGCAGCCTACTTAAATACCAAAGTGGTATTTAAAATAGCTCTTAAGGCCAAGAGAAAAACCAGCACACACAAACCTTTTGCCCAGAAGCAGTAGCTGTAAAGACAACATCATCTCAATACATTATCATATTGAAAACAGCTAAGTCAATGCCTATATTTGCTCCTGTTCAAAGGACTAATTGGTTAATATGCCTACACAAAGATCAGAAATGCAGGCTCTAGGAAATTGAATACCATATAAATAAAAACTGAGTTTTCTTACCTCTTGTTCTAGACAAAACCATATCCTTTATTATTTGCATAATAACACGCCCCAGTATCATGACGGAAATCAGGTGATACACCCTCCATGGAGTCAACGCAAGGAACCTGCAACAGTGAAACACAAATCAGTATTTCAATTGGAAGATTTTTAACCTTTTTAAATTGAGTTTACTTCCTGCCACACAAACAAAAAATGCATTCAACAATGATTTTTTTTTTTTTTTTTGAGACAGTCTCACTCTGCTGCCCAGCCTAGAGTGCAGTGGCACGATCTCGGGTCACTGCAACCTCAGCCTCCCTGGTTCAAGTGATTCTCCTGACTCAGCTTCTCAAGTAGCTGGGATTACAGGTGTGTGCCACCACGCCAGGCTAGTTTTTGTACTTTTAGTAGAGACAGGGTTTCGCCATGTTGGTCAGGCTCATCACGAACTCCTTGTCTCAAGCAATCCAGCCACCTTGGCCTCCCACAGTGCTGGGATTACAGGCGTGAGTCACTGCATCCGGCATGATTTCACTTTTTGAAATCACCCCAATGCAGTTTGACTGCATGAAAGCTATTTAATAGGCATTGGGCCAGGCGCAGTGGCTCATGCCTGTAATCCCAGCACTTTCCGAGTCCAAGGCAGGTGGATCATGAGGTCAGGAGATCGAGATCACGGTGAAACCCTGTCTCTACTAAGAATGCAAAAAATTAGCCAGGAGCGGTGGCGGGCACCTGTAGTCACAGCTACTCGGGAGGCTGAGGCAGGAGAATGGCATGAACCCGG
>NW_012104588.1:608478-626051 GCF_000951045.1 Mandrillus leucophaeus
TACAGCGCCCGGCCAGGAAGGTTTTATAGAAGCAGCACTCGAACTTGGTCTGGGGAGATGGATGCAATTCCAATGAAAATAGAGGCTCCTCCAATTAGAGAATACAACATGAACAGAAGACCAGACTCAGGAAAGGGTGAAGTACCTGGGGCACGTCGAGCAATCTGGGGTGGCCTCAGCAGGAAGAGAAAGCAAAAGGAGAGGGTTGGGAGACTGGCAGAGAGACAAGATTGGGGAGATAGGCTCCGGGAAGACTGTGGCAGGCAGAATGCAGCAGTAAGTCTTACACTACAAGTAATAGAGAGAAAGCCAAAGCTATACAGCACGGAAGTGAAATGATGGGTGATTTAGGGAAATGTCTGAAGGCAACAGGAAGGATGTGATGGGGTAGGGAGGAAGCATGAAGTCCAGACCATCTACTAGAAGGTCGTGCAGTATGTTTGGTGAAAAGCAGATCAACATGAGATGCTGGGTGACATGGTGAGTAACGCCCTCCACCAGAAGGTGGTTAACCCAAGCTCTCACTGGTTCAAATGCTGTGTGTATGGCCTGGGCCGGCAAAATGAGCAGGTGGACTAGGTCAGTGTTTCTTAAATAACTGTCTGTGACCGCTGCCAGGTTGGCTGCCTGGAAAACTTGTTAAAATGTAGACTCCCAGACCCCAGGCTCCTCCTCCCAGGCCCCCTGAAACAGGTGGTATGATTACTAGTATTTGCATCTAATAAATATTTAGTAATTGCCTACATTGCACCAAGCACTGTGCTACCAAAAGGGAATGGTGAATTAGGAGCACAGAAAGATGGAACAGACATAAAAGACGTAAGTTACAGAATAAAATGCCACAGTCCATGTCTTCAGTGACAATCATTTGTTCCTCCACTAAATCTGTCCCTCCCCTAAGGAGCCACCACTTGCTCTATTTTTTGCAGCTCTTGTTTGTTTTCAGCAAGGTTGCATCCTGGTGTTTGCTTGGTTTGGGGCCAGCCTCCTTACTCTCAGTTCAGGATCCACTCTCGCTCTTGTTCATGGGCTGGACGCTCCCAGTTTTCCCCACCTCACGGTGAAGTGACAGATTTCATAGTGACCCACAGTAAGAAACTCATTTATATTTACGTACATATAAATGAAAAACAGGTTTCGAAAAACAATATTTTCCTTCCAGCTCATAATGCAGTTCAACGTTTTCCATTCAATTCTGTTATGTGTTTAAATGCCGACTGTGAATCACTCGCCTGACTCAGGACCACTAATGAGCTGTAATGCGCACGCAGCTCGGCTCACATGGCATGAGACAGAACCTGCAAATGTTCGACCAGCACGCTTCCTTAGAATGGCTTTCTTTGCAGGGTCAGGCAAAGCCCTAGCAGAGACACAAAGCTCCCTCAAGTTTAAAAGCCTTTAGAGCTGGCCAGGAAGCCATTTAAGCATCAAAACCAATGAAATGCAAAACCAACTGAAGCAGTGAAGGCCGTTAGTTATTCTTTTAGTGGAAGTCACAAACTTCCAAGAATAATAAAAAAAGAAAATTAGGTAATGCCAGGACTGCAACCCACAGGCCAGTCTGCCAGACTTCATTTGGAAGGCATTGCCTTAGCAACTCCAAAGAGCACTCAGCATGTCTGTCCATTCTGTGTCCTGGGCAAGGGCCCAGTTGGCATCTTGGCCAAGGTCTTGTTGGTCATTGAGAATCCTCAGTTAGCTGAGAAGACAAGCCCAGCAATTGCTTAGGAAGGTAATGCCAAACTGTATGGGATTAAGTATTTGAATCTTTGGTGGGTTAGTGTCATATAAACATGTTTGAGAAACGAAACCCTAAGAGAATAATCTGTATGTAGAAAAATCTGAGCACTTTTGGTACTTTAATTATTTATAATGTTTAAGATGATTTGTCTCAGGGCTCCACTTCAAAATATGTAGCTGAGTAATTTAGACTTGTGTGGAAATTAAAATCTTACAAACACTTATGAGTTTTTTCTTGTTTATTCATTTTTCAAGTAGTACTTAATATTTGGGAGGGTTTGGGTTGTTAGACAAAGTAATTTTTAAAAAGTTTTTGTTTTGGTAAACTTCAAAGATACACAAAAAGAGAGGCCAGAGTATAATAAACCCAGTTTCAACAATTCTCCATTCATGGGTAATCTTGTTTCTCCCATATTTCCACCCACTAAGCTCATCCTTCCCCTGAAATTATTTGAAGCAAATCCCAAACATCATGTAATTTAATCTGCAAATACTGCCATTTATCTTCAAAAACAATTTTTTTTTTTTTTTTGGTGAGACAGAGTCTTGCTCTGTCACCAGGCTGGAGTGCAGTGGCGCAATCTTGGCTCACTGCAACTCTGCCTCCTAGGTTCAAGCAATTCTCCTGCCTCAGCCACTTGAGCAGCTGGGACTACAGACGCACACAACCATGCCCAGCTAGTTTTTGTACTTTTAGTAGAGATGGGGTTTCACCATGTTGGCCAGGATGGTCTCGATCTCCTGACCTCGTAATCCGCCCACCTCCACCCCACAAAGTGCTGGGATTACAGGCAGGACCACCGTGCCCAGCCAAAAACAAGATATTTTTAACCAAACAACAATACCACTATCACATCTAAAAAATTACTTTAATTCTTAATGTCATATCCTGTCTTAATATGATATCCTGTCAAGGTTCATATTGCCCCACTCATTTTTGTGTGTGCACGCAGACACACACACACACACATAGACACAGACTGAAACAGGATCTGAAAAAGTCATCTGCTGAAATTGGCAAATGTGGATTTTAAGTGTCCTGGACCTTTATAGGTCCCCTGCTGTCTTTTTTTCTTTCTTAATTCTTGAAATTTTTTTGTGGAAGAAACAGGCTCATTTGTCCAATAAGGTTTTCCAGATTCTGGGAATCGTCTGTTGTATCCTTGTGGTTTGGTTTAACATTTTCCTTGATCCTTTGTGTAGCCTGTAAGTTGGCAGGTGGATCTAGAGGCTTGATAAGACTTAGGTTCTTTTTTTTTTTTTTTTTTCCTGTAAAACCCAAAGATAGGTGGTAGTGCCTGTTTCCATCAAGAGGCAAGCAGACTGGGTGTGTTGGTGGCTACACTTGCACCACTGGCAGCCACAGACAATCCCTGCCTAGTGACCGATTCCTCAGAGGCTTCATGGGGGTGACGGCCCTTCACTCCTGCTTCGGGTACTAGCTGGATCACAGCTAGAAAGAGAAACTTCCCCTCATCAAGGTCCAATTACCCTGAGAGGTGGAGCTCGTCGGAAAGGCAGCATCAGTTCTTGAGTTCTTCCCTTTATTTTACCAGTTTTTTCAAGATAGTGAAGCAGTTCCCTACTGTCCTCTAACAGTGACTGATATGGTTTGGCTGTGTCCCCACCCAGATCTCATCTTGAATTGTAGCTCTCATAATTCCCATGTGTTGTGGGAGGGACCCAGTGGGAGATAATTGAATCATAGGGGCAGTTTCCTCCATACTGTTCTTGTAGGAGTGAAAAAGTCTCATGAGATCTGACAGTTTTATCAGGGAAACCCCTTTTGCTTGGCTCTCATTCTCTCTGGCCTGCCACAATACAAGACGTGTCTTTCACCTTCCGCCATGATTGTGAGGCCTCCCCAGCCATGTGGAACAGTGAGTCCATTAAACCTCTTTTTCTTGATAAATTACCCAGTCTCGAGTATGTCTTTATCAGCAGCGTGAAAACAGACAAATACGTTTTCTTATTCCTTTTCTTCCTGTTATTATGAACTCAAGAGTTTGAACATATTTGACTTGTTTCAATCACTGCAGGGTTATCCTTATTGATGCTCCAGCTACCCCATCTTACTCAGGTCGCCTCTCAGGTCTTTGGCACAACCTTAGTTATTCTGACAATAAAGTACTTTAAAGGGATATAGAAAATACAACATTTACGAATGTACTTTAAAATGTTCAAAGGAATATAACTCAACTAACTCAACTATTTAATAAAACTAATCACTTAATAAAACAATCATTTGTTATTTAATGAAACAGACTCTCTTGAACATGTTTACAATGTGCTAGATTTATAAACAAAATAATGTTTTGTTAGCCAAAACGGAAAGTTCAAAGAAAAGGCAAGCTTTAAATTTGTAATTTTATAAAATCAAAGTTTATTCTTTAAAAAGTAATAGAACAAAATTGTTTCTAACCGATCTTTACATGGAAACTGTCCTATAAGGACATCAAAAAACAATCCCCATCTGCCGGGCGTGGGCGATCCTGACACCAGCACGCTGTGGCATCACTCAGGGAAGGACTGTCACAGAATCACAGAGCTGGAAGGAGCTCAGAGGTCATCTGATTTACTTTCATCTGATCCACGAATCCCCTCAGCTGCAATCAACTACCTCCACTTAAATAGATCTCATGCCAGGAAGCTCAACATTTCTTGCAGCATTCAATTTCCGGCAGCATCCTATTATTACTGGGGGAGGCAGGGAATTCTGTTTTCATTCCATTCACCAGCATCTATCACACACTGGGCTAGCTGCTGGGAAAACACTGGTGACCCAATCCCATCCTGCCCTTGCAAAGCCAGGAAAGCAGACAGGTAAATAACTGTGTTTAACCAAAGTGCTATTCGGGATGTTGTGGGGGCAGAAAACAGAGCCAGTAACTACATAAAGAAGCCAGAGAAAGCTCTAGAGAAGGTGGCATCTAAACTTTGACTTCAAAAGACATCTGATTTGGCCAGGTAGAAAAGAGACCAATGCATTCCAGGCTGGGGAACAGTGTACCCAAAGGGAACTGCAAAAGAGCCACAAGACTAGAGCCTGAATTAGAAAGGTTACCCTTAACCTTTGTCTCCTCCACTCTGAGGCGCTGGTTACAAACTGCAGAACCAAATGCAGGATGAATAGCACAGCTGATGTTCAGTGAGCACAGGACTGTTCTAAGAGACTTATCTGGAGTCACTCATTTAATCCTGTATCGCTTCAGGAAGGGATCGTCATTAAACCTATTTTACAGATGAGCAAAGAGGTTGAGAAACTTGCTCAAGGCCCCAAGACAAAGGAGACGCAGGACAAGGATATGAATCCAGGCAGCCTGGCTTTAAGCCAGCTCTTGCCATTCTGCTAAATGGCTGCTGGACACAAGTGTCTGCCTCTTAATCTGCCTGCTCCCACATGAAAAGAGCTGGAAGAACTGGCACCAATTTATAGCCTTTTCTTTTTTTACATATTTTAGAGCAGTTTTTAGAACATTCTACGGGTTTTGACAAATGCATAATGACATATATCCAAAATTATAATATCATACAGAATAGTTTTCTTGCCCTAAAAGTCCCCTGTCCTCCATCTATTCATCCCTCTCTCTCCCAAGCTCTTGGCAACCACTGACCTTTCGACTGTCTTCATAGTTTTGCCTTTTCCAGAATGTTCTATAGTTGTAATCACACAGTATGTAGCTTTTTCCGACTGGTTTCTTTCATTTAGCAAAATGCATTGAAGCTTCCTCTGAGTGTTTTTGTGGCATGATAACACATTTATTTTGATCACTGAATAATATTCTATTATATAATATACTAAAATTTATCCATTCACCTTTCGAAGGACATCTTGGTTGCTTCCAATTTTTGGCAATTATGAATAAAGCTGCTATAAACATCCATGTGCAGGATTTTGTATGGACATAAGTTTTCAACTCATTTTGGCATGGCCTTTTAAAAAATTTTAACAGTTCCATCAGCATGCTGGCTGAAGTCGAATTCACAGGCAGTTAAAACTCCCAAGGGTTCTAATTTTCAGATACCATTTTTGAATCTAAATATGTCCTATGCAGTTTGTTCTTGTTTGACACGTCCCACATTCAAACCTATGGACTTTCGTGGTGACATCAATCACATCTGTTCTCTGGCCCAGCTTCAGGACACCATGTGTGTTCTATCTGGACATCATCAGTCCTCATCCACACTACCGATCAAAGATATTGATCAGTACTGGAGTCCTGTCACTCTCCATTAGCAGAGTGACCTAGATTACTCCTCAGCAGACAATCCAGTCTGCCACTATGTGCTTGTCCATATCATTCCATCTTATCCACAAAGACAGAATTCGCTTTTCTCAAACACCTTGCTGAAGCCTCCAGCATTCTGAAGGGCTAAGTATCTGTAAGTGCAGATTTGCTTGACTGCTGCTGAAAATTACTTTGAAGTATGTAATAGTTCTCTGTAGAAGAACTAAATACCATCAGACTCTGCCAAAAATATCATGGGATGCAGCCTGAGCCAAAGCCCCAGGGTCACCTTGCTGATCTGCCCATTCACAGAATACACAGAAACGTGTGGTAACCATGGAGGAATTCCGAAGTGAAAATAGCCACACACAGGCTGTCAGAGGATTCTTGAAAGCTGCAGAATAATTATCACGAGGGGGAATGTGGTCCAAGTACAGGCTGCCCAGAAGACCATGAGGGCAGGGTGATCGAGTACAGACTTAGAAGAGGGAGGTCTGTGGATGTGCGCCATCCACACTAGAGGGGTGCCTTAATTTTCAAAGTGAAAATTAAGTGAAAATGCAGACACCTCACCTGGGCTAAGGAAGTCGATAACCCCCTTCCCAGACAAATGGGGGCTCCCCAAGATATTGCAACTTCCACTCCAGGCCATGTTCAGGACCTGGATCCAGGACAGGTGAGAGGCCCCTGCCTAGTCACCCGCTGAATGCACCACATCACTGCCAACCCAGGTGATGACAGTCACCACCTGCCTGGCAGCTGCAGGGCACACAACCCCTCATGTTCAGGCCTTCTCAAGGGGCAGACAGACACAATGGAATACAAGACTTCCCTGCTGATGCAATTGACCGCCGCCCTGGGCAGTCACACAGGGTGGGATTGGAAGGGAGAGGCTGGGCAGGGCCAGGGCACCAACTGGCTAGAAGTGGGTGGGTGGTCAAGAAACCATCTTGGGGAATGGGGAGATGGGGAGGGAGGCCAGTGGGAGGCAGGACTGCACGTGAGCTGAGGCTCCAATCCCCCATGCATGCTCCACTGCCCCCTCACATTTCACTTACAAAACACAAATTCAAAGAACATAGTGATAAGAATCACAATTGTTGGCATTCATCCCCAAGTGACGGGCCTTCCCCAGGCCCTGCGTGGCTGCCTAGGTCACTCTCCCATTTAGCCAGCCCCACCCTCACTGGATCCTGGTTCTAGGTAAGATCTGCACCACAGTGACCAATAAAGGCTTTTTTATCGTTGAAACACTTTTTAAGTTCAGGAAAAAGAAAAAAAAAACACACACACACATACACACACAAAGAAAAATACAAGACCACTGCTGGCCCTTGTCTTTATCCAAATTAGCCCAGGAACTTGTGACCACATCAATGGATCCTAGAACCCAAGAGAACAGAAGCAACATTTCCACCAATCCCTAAGTCTCCAGCCATCAGAAACATCTCTCTATAGCCTGATGGCCTTTTTATAACCAATTAAAATTTTTTAAAAACCTACGATACATTTTTAAATTAAAATACCATTTATTTAGTGAGAGTTACACGTCCTTTTAGCTGAATAGAATACAACCTTTTTAAACATTTTATTTGATTTAAAGTTCCAGGGTACATGTGCAGGATGTGCAGGTCTGTTACATAGGTAAATGCGTGCCATGGTGGTTTGCTGCACCTATCAACCCATCACCTAGGTATTAAGTCCAGCATGCATTAGCTGTTTTTTGAATAGGATACAACTTTTATTTGAAAAGCATATTTCAGACTTGGGAGACTAAAGCGAACATTATATATGACCATTATAATATACATGCACATATGATAGGTAAACATTACATATGACAATTCTATGCTATACATAAATATATAAAAGTCTGTGTGTATAATAAATACCCCATTTGTCACAGAAAGACATACTGTGTGGTTTAGCTAAAATTGGAAAGGTACAGTTCTCTAAATCACTATATGCACGTTCTTTTAGCAAGTTAGGGCCTATTTCTGCATAGCAATGTGATGACCGCTCTAAAAAAAAAGAACCCACATCACACAGGTGATTCATGTTTAGCTTGTGATGACCACAGCCTATATTTGATAAATGTGTCTATTTGCTTTTTTGCTTTTTTGCTTTCTTCTATTTTTTTTTCTATTCCATTCCCAGATTCAGTAACATTATTTTGAATTTTAATCTGGTTTTCAAGTAACCAACTGCCTTATCCCACTTGGTACTGATGGGATAGTTTATGGGACTGGTCTCTATTCAGATATCTGGGTCAGGGAAGAATTAAGATCCCATCCTTATACTCAGAGACAAAGGAGAGTGTCAGAGCAGCAGGTAAAGATGCAGAGAAAGCTTCAAAACTGTCAGGTGAAACCCTCTGCTCACAGTTAAAAAAAAAAAACATGGCATGGGTAATCTCCGGCTTATTTCCATATCGGAACGCACCATGATTTTAAGAGGAACCTTTTCCTATCAAATTTCAGGCTTTGACAAATATCAAAATTAGTCTGCACTGGTCGGTCAGAAGCCCCCTGAGAGTGAAGCACTCATTCCACAAAGATGCCTAGCAGGGAAAATGATGGGCTGTCGAAATAATTTACTCTTGGGTAAGCCAGCATCTTCCCTCTCTCTGCATGGATCACTGGGAACCCTGCCATTCGGCCCTTCCTTATGCCTTTATGGATTCTTGAGCATTCCACACCCACGTGGAGCTCTGGGTGCAGCTGCTCCGGACAGACACCTATACCTGCTCAGGATCAGTAATGCAGGAGGTCACAGCAAAGAGGCCAGGCCGACCAGAGGGCAGGGACAGGTGCTGGGCTATGTGGACAATGTACACGATGAAAAAGAAAGTGAAGGTACCCGAGTGACCTTCTGTTGAGATTTTTGGGCCGAGCACAGTGGCTCACAGCTGTAATCCCAGCACTTTGGGAGACCGAGGCAGGCAGATCACTTGAGCCCGGGAGTTCAATCAAGACCAGCCTGGGCAACAATGGTAACACCCCATCTCTACCAAAAACACACACACAAAAAAAGTATCTGGGTGTGGTGGCATGCACCTGTAGCCCCAGATACTAGGGAGGCAGAGGTGGGAGAATCGCTTGAACCCAGGAGCTGGAATTGCAGTGAGTCAAGATTGCACCAGTGCACTCCAGCCTGGATGATAGAGGGAGACTCTGTCTGAAAAAAATAGATAGATAGATAGATAGATAGATAGATAGATAGATAGACAGATAATTTTTTGACTAGTTGTGTATCCATTTGACAAGGAAAATTTTCCATTACTCCATGATGAGTTTTGCAAGGCCAAATTAAATGGCTTAATAGGATAAATTTCCTACAAAGCAAAGAAAAATAGTTCATACACACACAAACCTTGTTTGGTAATGGATTAAAAAAACAAGACTTAGTTCTTTCCATGTGTAAAAACCTAACCCTCATTTCTGCGTAAAGCACAGCCCATTTTGTACTATGAAATGAATGCTGTCAACAGCTAAAACATATATTTTTTTATCTTCAAAGAAAGAACATCTATGGATAAAAGCATTGGAACTCTTCATAGTTCTTTTATGGAAATTAATCTGCATGATTTGCTTTGTAACTCTTAAAATGGAGATCCGAAAATAGGGTTTTACTTTCTTTTGCCAAAATATACATAAGTGCAGCCATAAAAAGGAAGGAAATAATGGCATTCGCAACAACCTGGATGGAATTGGAGACCATTATTCTAAGTGAAGTAACTCAGGAATGGAAAACCAAACATTGTATGTTTTCACTCATAAATGGGAGCTAAGCTATGAGGACACGAAGGCATAATAATGACACGATGGGCTTCGGAGACTCAGGAGAAAGGGTGGAGGGGGGTGAGGGACAGAAGATTACATATTGGGTAGTATACACAGCTCCAGTGATGGGTGCCCCAAAATCTCAGAAATCACCACTAAAGAATTTGTTCATGTAATCAAATGCCACCTGTTCCCCAAAAACCTATGAAAATTTTAAAAATTAAGATTTTACACAGAAAATCAGAATCATTGAATATGAAAGCCAGAAAGGATCTTAAAGGTCAAGTAGCAATCCCTCCATTCAATTTAAATGTTCATTAAATATTGATTGAATAAATGATTTAAAAAATGAAATATATATAACTGTAGACCTAGCCTAAACTGAGTTCTTAACATCTCCTGGCTTTATTTAATATTACGGTGGCTCTAATTGTGAAAGAAAATAGGGTCTCATAAGGCATAATGATTTACCAAACATTATTCAAAGTCCAGATCATCACATTTTGCTGGAAGATAATTATCTTCTCAAGAGTTAGACATACCTGCAGCCATCTATCATAATATCACAAAATTCAGACTTTCAACTAAAGTTGGCTTTAATTTCTCCTGGCCTTTTATGCAGACTCTGCAAAATTAGCAACTGAAGATGCTGTGTGAAATTAAATTATGCACTATTAAGGAAAAAAAGCTGCCAAATAAATACCCTCTCAATTGTAATATGTATCCCATTTTCAGAGCTGTTTAAAACATGTATGTGTGTTGGCTGAGGGGGATATATTTCTTAAACATGAATACATAGTTTTAAATAATTTGGAAAGGACGGTCATCAGAAAATGGAGAAAAAGCAGTAACAATTTAGTTGCAAATCTGGGATTAAATGGAACTCAGAAGCCTTTTTTTCCCCCTAGAGAAGTACTTCTTTAGTTGTGATGGCCAAGAAAATGAATTACAAGCATCAGAGGAGAGGAAAAGAGGGTGGTAGGTAACAGACTTCTTTCTCTAGAGAGATGAGAAATTCTGGAAGATATCAATCAGCAGGGAAATGCTGGGTAGTAACAATCAGAGTCTGCTGCAGTGGAGGAGGGGAACAACCTTGCTCTAGGAGAAGCACATCATGATAATCCAGCGAATTCAGGGAATGTGCCCAGGTCAGCAAGGTGTGGTGGACAAACAGACGAGACAGTGGGGAGGAGCAGCAGGGAGTCTGTGTTCTGTTTGCATTCTTGTGCCCAAAGAGTAGGAGAAACCAAGGGCATGGCTAGGATGGAACCAAGGCCATCTGAGGTCAAGGCCAAGAGAAATTGGGCATGCTCTACTGTGCATTCTTGCACTGGAATTACGAGAAAAGCCATGGGTAAATCAAGTCACGGGCACCCTAGGGCAGTGCAATGTGCTCCTTAGCTCCACCTAGTGTATAAACTGAGTATCTGCCCATTCCTATTACTTCCACCTTCTACCTGACCTGGTCACAGCAGGGAAGGGGACTTCAAGGCAGGGCGGGTGAGTCAAGTTCTGCAGCCCACTCCAGCTGAGCTAGGTACTAGGCCATTCTTGCACTGCTATAAAGAAATACCTGAGACTGGGTAAATTATAAAGAAAAGAGATTTAACTGGCTCGTGGTTCTGCAGGCTGTACAGGAAGCATGGGGCCAGCATCTGCTCGGCTTCTAATGAGGCCTCAGAAAACTTACGATCATGGTGAAAGGCGAAGGGGGCAGCAGACATCTCACATGGTGGGAACAGTAGCAAGAGGGAGTGCGGGGAGGGCGTGCCACACATTTAAACTACCAGGTCTTGAGAGAACTTACTATCTTGAGAACAGCACCAAGCCCTGAGGGATCCACCCCCATCACCCAAACACCTCCCACCAGGCCCCACCTCCAACACTGGGGATCACATTGCAACCTGAGATCTGGGCAGCAATAAATATCCAAACTATATCAGCTAGCCATAAGTTAAATACTAACTACCAGATTCAGTCACAGAAAGGAGCTGTAAGAAGAAAAATGAGTAACAGATCAAAGTCACACACTGCAACGTTGTGCAGGATGTTAAGAGGGAAGAAAGGAAGAAACAATGTAGCAGGAGGTACAGAGAAGAAAGAAGACATAAACTAATGAAGGCCAGGAAGCCATGGTAATGCGAAGCTGGGTTTTTATGCAAATGGCAATCTTTGTGTCTTTTATCTTTTATGCAAATGGCATCTTTGTGTCTGCCCAGTGGGAACTTACAATATGAATGTGGGACCCTAATCACAGTTGGGTGGAGGGTCTAGCATGGCCAGTGAGAAACACCTCCACATCCTCTGCCTCGGTATTTTCATCTTTAAATTAAGGCACTCGCTAGATAAGCCCTTCCTAAAACTGCCTCATCATCATCAGAACTACTTGGGGCATTTTTTTTTTTTACTTTGACCCATCACAAGCATTTTTAGAAACTGCAGATTCCTGGGCCCCACTCTGGACCTGGTAGGTCAGAGCTCCAAGGAGAGGTACAGGAACCTACACGCTAACAGTCAGATTTACGAACCAGTGGACTGCGAAGGTGTCTCAGGGCCTTTCCCATTCAAATATTCTCTGATTCTATAAACTCTAGTTCTAGAGAATGCGGTGTAACAGATCCAAATATCAAACTGAGCTTTGGGGCCTCTTCTTTCACACATAAATACATGCACATACTGGTGTTTTGGTCCATTCTAGCTGCTGTAACAAAATACCACAGGCAGAGTGGCTTATGAACAACAGAAACCTATTTCTCATAGTTCTGGTGGCTAGGAAGTCCAACACTAAGGCCCTAGCAGATTCGGTGTCTGGTGAGGACCTGCTTTCTGGTTCAGAGTTGACAGCTTCTCATTGTGTTCTCACGTGGTAGAAGAGGCAAAAGGTCTCTCTGGGGTCTCCTTTAAAGGGCACTAATCCCATTCATGAGGGCTCCACCCTCTGGACCTAGTCACCTCCCAAAGGCTTTACCTCATCACATTGGTGATGGGGTTTCAACATAAGAATGCAGGGACAAAAGGACAAAAGGAGACACTCAGTCCTTTGCAACTGGGAATAAGGCATGCTGATATGTGCTGAAAAAGCTTCTGAGAAGAAGAGCTCTCGGGTGAGTGATGGGGCGAGAAGCAGGATACACAGTAGTAAATTCAAGGAACCTTCCTAGGCATGCCGGCTACAGAAAAAAAGTTGATGTGTAATCAAAGCACACCTTACATAGGGCATTCTCACATCTCCATCACATGTGATGTTCCTAAACAACACGATGAATTTAGATACACGGAAATTATATATCCATAAATAGATTAACTCAGAGCAATTTGTCTAAAATTATGGAGTCTCTAATGGAAAGAGTCAGCATATAAACTCGGGTCTTCTTGACTCAGAGTCCACTGCTCCATTTAAACATCATTTGTGGAGTTCCCTGGCACCCTGCTTTAATCAACCAATCTCGATGTACCAGACTGTTCCAGAGAGCAGAGTTGAAAAGTCATTGTCATGTGGACTTCTACCTTTTAAATCCCCATTCATTTGTAGTCACCCACTCATCAGTTCATGTCTACAGTCTGTTCAAGAGCCCATTCTAATACACCTGACCTTGTCCAGGGTCCCAAAAAGGAATTCAAATATTCTACAGTTCTGAGATCGATGGCGTTGCCACAGCTGTAGAAGATGATTTTGCTTCTCCAGTTCCTTTACCCCAAAAACCAAGGACGCCGAGAACTATACTCTGGTCACACACATCCATGTGGCACCCACTCTTACCGTGGGTGCGCTCAATCGTTCTGCCTGGTTCTCCCATGGCAAGCCGGATCCTTCTCATTCCCCTCTTTGCCGGAAGCCCTGCCAGGGGTCTACTTACCCAGCTCCAGCCAATCCCTTTCCAGGTGAATGAATCTTGATCACACCCTAATAACCTACTGTTCAAGATCACAGACACATACAGTGGACTGTTCCTTGCCAAGTTCCTGGGCTCCACCGTAAGATTTCATGTGTCCAGACCCCGCTCCCTGCCGCTCCCAGTCTGAGACCAGAGCAATCACTTCCAGAGCTGGAACTGAGGCTTTTACATCTCTTGGGCCAACTGTATTAGTTTGCAAGGACAAAACCCCCACAGACAGGGTGGCTTAAACAACAGAAGTTTATTTTCTCACGGTTTGTGTCAAGGTTGGAAGTCTAAGATCAAGCTGTCTGCAGGTTTGGTTTCTCCTGAGGCCTCTCTTCTTGGCTTGCAGATGGCCACCTTCTCCCTGCACTGTCATGGGGTCTTTCTTCTTTGCATACATACCCCTGGTGTCTGCCTCTCTTCTTATAAGGACACCAGTCACATTGAATCAGGGCCAACCCATTTGATCTCACGTAACCTTGGTTACCTTCAAAGGTCCTATCCCCAAATATAATCACCTTTAAAGGTGTACGGAGGGTCAGGACTTCAGCACTGAATTTGGGTGACAGCACGATTCAGTCCATAACACCAAGCATCTGGGCCACTCACCTGCCGGCCCCAAGGTCACTCCTATGTCAAAGTTCACCATCTGTGTGATGCGCCCTGTCAGCCCCACCGTGCTGGGGATATACCCACGTCCTCCCAAACTCCCTGCCAGAAAGGCAGACATTCACTCATGCTGCTACACCCAGTAAACAAAGTGAGATCAAGGCTGAAATATCTGAACGAACTGTACGAAACCATGCAGATTAGAGCCAACAGGTTATTTAAGATCAGAAAGGCCACAGTATCCTGGTATATACCATGTCCTGGCCTACTTAGGTTAGGACAATAAATTATGTGCTCACCCTACTTAAGCTCTAAATGAACACAGGACACAGAGAAGCAACTGTCTAATGTGCTTCAAAATCCTCACATACAAAATCTACTGAGTAGTGAATTAGTAATTTTGTCTAGAGGCCACTTATCTGAAGGCTAGGATCAAGTGTCCTTTATCCGTAGAGTGAAGCTGCTCTGCCCAGCAGGCTGACCTAGGTCACTCCGCGTATGCACACAGTACCGCTGGGCTGCACGAGCAGCCTCCTTACACCGACACTCCTTTAGTACCTAGAGCCCCACATCCAGTAGCTGTTCCTAGAAAACATCACCCCCGTTGCTTACTCAATACCAAAATGTTCAACAAACCATAGAAAACCCACACCTGGATGCGGACTGTTGTCCCAGTTTATCTGGGTACATTCAGGGGGCAAAACAGTGTTAACACCCTCGGGGATTATAATCGCACTGGGTGCAGCAGCCCTGACCAACACGGGGAGAAAGATGTTTTCAAAACTTGAGTGGTTTTTGTTTTGTTTTTTGTTTTTGTTTCTTCAAAAAGGAGTTTGTAGCGTATCCAATGCATGTCTTTCCTTTTTGTTTGTTATTTGTTTGTTTGTTCTGAGACAGAGTCTCGCTCTGTCACCCAGGCTGAAGCAGTGATGCCATCTCGGCTCACTGCAACCTCCATCTCCCGGGTTCAAGTGATTCTCCTGCCTCAACCTCCTGAGTAGGTGGCACGTGCCACCACACCCAGCTAACTTTTATATTTTTAGTAGCAACGGGGCTTCACCATGTTGGCCTAACTGGTCTCAAATTCCTGACCTCAAGTGATCTGCTCGTCTCAGCCTCCCAAAGTGTTGGGATTACAGGCGTGAGCCACTGCACCCGGGCCCAATGCGTGTCTTTCTAGCTGCCAGGATGGAAGGGGAGAACTGTGGCCGTCAATTCCAGGGGAACTGCTGCAACTCCCCGCTACTCTGTGGCCAAGCCTGAGACAGTAAAAAGCAGTGACAAATATTTAGGCACCAATACTAAGTATCAGGAAAGCCCACTCTGGCCCTGAAGCCAATGGCCACATTCCAGTTGAACTTTGATGAGCACGGCTACCTCAAGACCAGAGACTGTACTGTGTGATCCCAGGTAGGAAAACCCTTCCCGATTCTTTCCTATGGATCAAATTAAAGGAAAAGACAAACAACTAAGAGTGAGAGAGGATGTCCGCACTCAGGTCCAAGTGCACAAGCATGAGAGAGAACTGGCAGCTGCCTCATGCACTCCATTCCTCTAAGTTCCCTAAATTCTATTTCCAGAACATTCTAAACTGAGACTGAACCTCAGATGAGCATGAATGTTTTTTTGACAGCTTTCAATTCTTCAGGTTCCCCCAACCCCAGCTGCTGATCCTGGGACCTCCAGGATCCCTCAGGAATGTTTGAGGGTCAGGGCAAGACAAGCCCCTCACATGCACAGGTCATGGTGCCCACACCGATGGACACCACACACCTCGACATGACAGCAGCGCCTGCAGTAACAGAAAAGCCCGCAGACTACGCACCTGTACAGCCAGGCTTCCTGGGATTTACGGAGCCTACACCTCGAAGGACAAGCTGCAGGCCAGGCTTCCTTCAAGGTTCTTTTATGTGAACTGATATTCTAATGTCCTGTTTTACACTTTGATTTTTTAAAGAATCTTCAGTAAATAGCCCAAAACAAGTAGTAATATGAAACTTAATGAAATATCTTAGAAATGAAAAATTATGATTCTGAAAAAGAACCCCTAGCCTGAGTGAACTCAGGGCGTCTGTGCCACAGAAGCCATGTGGGCCACGGATTCGAGGCGGGCTGTCTCCCAGGGCCTTGTTGTTGTTTGGTGAAGTGATGGCATTACCCAATTTTTACAAATAAGAAAACTAAAGCTAAGAAAGATTAAGTCATCGGACTGAGTTCACGCAGCTAGAAGCTCACCTCTTTCCAGAAACCCCTACTCCCCAGTGTGTGCACACACACATGCAAACACACACACGCACATGCAAACACACACGCACACACACACATGTATTTGCCTGCCTCCATAGCATTTATTTCTATAACACCTCAGTCCAAAAACCAATTGAGAGAACTTAAATATCTATCATAGCACAGAATAAACATAAAAAACTAAGGAATTTGGGCAAAGGGAAAATAAACCGAGGAAAAGAAGATGACTTAGGCTGAAGTTCAGCCCAAAAGAATTCAAGCCATAGTTGAGATGCAGGAAGACAGCCACAAATCTGGTTCTGAGATGACCTCTTTAGGGTTAAGAACTCGATACTTCATCAGTAGTGAAACCCTGTTGTAACTCAATAGGAGAAGAATACAAACTAACACAGTGAAACGTTCCACATCTTCTTAATATGGAAAGAATCAATCACTAAAACATAGCAAGCCTATAAAATAAGCGAATGTCACAGGTAATCACCCCATGCTGACTCTGAGAGCCTGAGGGCCAGAATGAGGACTTGAACAGCAGTACCACCCTAATTTGGTAAAAGTGAGTGGCTGGGGATGTTTGTTTCTAATGCTTTTCCCTGTTTGACAAAAAAAGGGCTATAATAGGAGGAACAAGAGAAAAGGTGATGAGAAGTGTTACCATCCCCTCCCATGCCATTTACCAATTCACATGGCTTTGCTAAAAGGTGCTCCCTTTACCCAGCAGGTCCGCGGTTCCGGTTCCCTACTCCCTTTGTGCACACACATGAGCAGTACACAGGGGTGCAAACAACCCTAACAACTTTCTCTAATTAAACAAGGGGGACGAAGCCCTCCCTTAGCACAGGCCCTAACCAAGTCCAATGGAAAACATCTGTCTCTCCTGATAATTCCACCTGTGACTTCCAGCACCGTATTTACTCTCCAAATAAGAAAGACAAAGCCCATGAAAAACAATGCAGGGAACAAGAATAAAAGAACAGATAATAAGGGAAGGTGGCAGCTCCTCAGCAAGCTCTCCAAAGGAGTGCCGCAGCGTCTGTGTTTGTAACATTTGACATAAAACACCAACAATAAAAGAAAACGCCTCGGCC
>NW_012104588.1:626771-651550 GCF_000951045.1 Mandrillus leucophaeus
AAAAAGCTCGGTATTACTGATCATGAGAGAAAGGAAAAATCAAAACCACCATGAGATAGCATCTTATACCAGTCAGAATGGCTATTATAAAAAAAGTCAAAAATAACAGATGCTGGCAAGGTTGTAGAGAAAAGGGAACACTTGCATGTTGTTGGTGGGAGTGTAAATTAGTTCAATCACTGTGGAAAGCAGTATGGCAATTCCTCAAAGAGCTAAATACAGTACTACCATTCAACTCAGCAATCTCATCACTGAATATATGCCGAAAGGAATACAAATCATTCTATCATAAAGATGCATGCACGAGTATGTCCACTGCAGCAGCACTCACAATAGCAAAAACACAGAATCAATCTAAACGCTCATCGATAGTCTGGATAAAGAAAATGTGGTACATATACACCCTAGGATACTACGCAGCCATTAAAAAAAAAAAAAAAATCATGTCCTGTATGGGAACATGGATGGAGCTAGAGGCCATTAACCTTGGCAAACTAACGCAGGAACAAAAAACCAAATACCACATGTTCTCACTTATAAGTGGGAGCTAAACAATGAAAACACATGGACACAAAGAGGGGAACAACAGACACTGGGGCCTATTGGAGGGTGGACGGTGGGAGGAAAGAGAAGAGCAGAAAAAATAACTATTGGGTACAAGGCTCAGTACCTGGGTGATGAAATAATCTGTACAACAAAGCCCAAACTTTGACATGAGTTTACCTATGTAACAAACCTGAACTTAAAAGATTTTCAAAAAAAGAGAGAAAAGGAAATGTGGATTCTTTGACAAAAGGCGTTTGCTTCCTAAAGCTTGGCAAAGGCACAACAGTGAACCCCTGACTCACCATCCCATGCCCAGTGGTCACACTCAGCAAGGAAAACTCCACCCAGTCTCCTTAGCAGCCTGCTGTCAAATTAGGTCACCCCACTGCTCCCCCCGAGTGATGCGTTTTCCTTTCAGAGCAGCCTTCTGATTCCCACTTGTATGTTGGTTTGCTTGGCCATTTGTTTCCCATCAGTCTGTCCTTCACTACCTCAAACTACAAGCTCTGCGAGGAAAGGGACCCATCTCTCCTGTTCGCCAATGTCGCCCAGGCACTAGGTCTCTGCATGGCCAGTCACAGGCACTCAATAAATACTTCTTTGTTTGCTGCTGCTCATTCGATATTTGTTGAATGATTCAATTAATGTAATTAATTAACCATGCATGTAATCAATATAATCATTAATCATGAATTCCTTAAAGCACATTATAATAATGACAGCTTGCCAAATTGTGGGGGGAAAAAAACTATGGGGAACATTAAAATGTCTATACTATTTTTATGAAAGACCCTTTGGTAAGCATCAGATAACATGAATGACCCTTGGATATCTGCTTAGACAGATCTTATTTCTTCTCGTTCAGAAGACCTGGCCTCTGATAACCAACAGAAGTAAATCTGGCTCTCCTAATTTGCCCCATACTAAAGTCATGTTGCAATGGCGTGACTCAGGTCAAAGAGAACGGTGCCCTGCTGACTCATGCGTCCCCATCACCAGAGGAGCTACAGCAGATGCACCTCCCTCAAATCTAAGCAGCCGTGTTTACTGTGAAAGCCACACCAAATCCAAATACGAATGTCTGGCCTTCTTTCTAGACATCTGGTAATTCCAAGAAAAAGCCAAAGATCATCAGTGACATTCTGGGGATGGTAGCCCATGATTGGTTCTTTGGCCAACAGCCATTGTTTTTCAACGTCACAAGCCCACAGCAAACATGTGCTGGACCACAGTCTCACGATCTTAAGATATAACCTGTCTGTACCAGGCAAAACCCACACACAGCAGAGATTTGATGGGCACCATCAGGGACGAAAGCTGGCACGTACACAGAATTAAATTTCTCAGTCATACAGCGCATCAGTGTATAAGTGTGCTGAACCCTTTGGCTATATTCAGTGATACGATTAAGAATCAAAATTTCTCCTGATGCCCAACTTTCATTTTGATAAATGAAAGCTACAAGTTCTCAGTGTACTAGATTTTTAAATGTGACTGAATGAAAATGAGCCAAACGTGAAATGTCACTGTTAAATATATTTAAATACGTAGATAACTTTTATAAGAAAAAAAGTTAAATGCTTAACATAGCATTTTTCAGTTGGGCGTGGTGGCTCACATCTATAATCCATGCACTTTGAGAGGCTGAGGCGGGTGGATCACCTGAACTCAGGGGATCAAGACCAGCCTCGCCAACATGGTGAAATCCCATCTCTACTAAAAATATAAAAATTAGCTGGGTGTGGTGGCGCACGTCTGTAGTCCCAGATATTCAGGAGGCTGAGGCAGGAAAATCGTTTGTACCCAGGAGGCAGAGACTGCAGTGAGCCAAGATTGCGCCATTGCACTCCAGCCTGGGCAACAGAGCAAGACTCCAACCCAAAAAAAACAAAAACAAAAACAAAAAACCACAAAGCATTTTTCATAGACTACCATCACAAACTGGCTAAAAGTCTCTCACTAAAGATTTCTGATGTTATAGATGACATAATGATGCAAGGTGGTGTTTTCAATTTATCCAGGAGGTACTTGGAAGTTAAATTCAGAAGGTATGCCAGGAAGACATACACTCATTCCTAAAACAATGAAGAAAGAGATGAAGTAAGGTTTTCAGACTGCAGTGAATACCCCAAGATACACCCATCCAGGTTACGGGAGCTCAGTTGCAGGAGAGTTTCATATAATACCCTTCCTTCAGCTTAGGAGCCATTTTCTCCATGCGCAAAGATGGTATTTGGATCTTACGCAACTCATGAGCAACTGAGCCCCAGACCAGAAACCATGAAGCCATCTCCTGACTCAACATTCCCGTCAGGGTGGTGGTCATGTGCAGTCTTGTACACCAGGCCCCCTAAACCTTGCTGTTCTAATAGACATCTTCAAAGGGCCTTGTTTTTATATTTTGCTTTTATTTCATAAGGAAGATCTTTTTTTAAGCACCGAGTACATGCATGTTTTGTTTGTAGACACCCTGTATTACGTTTAATAGCTACAGAAGAGCTTAATTAAAAGAGGTCAACAGCTCTTTTAGAAAGATTTTATTAACCAAAAAAGTTGCTAAGTTGTGTTACGATTACTAATTTAACTACCGTATCAAAGTGACCATGTCCATTTTAACAAGTCTTGGCGTTGTTTTAGCAGACACAAGTAATAACTTGTTAGTTACGAGCCTACAAAAAAAATGCTTCCTTTGAATAGTAAATGCATTTTCAACTGCCAAAAATTCCTCCTATGAAAAGTTTTCTGGAAGGAGTTACTCTCATCATTTCAAAGAAGGCTGCACTACCATTAGCTGAATATTAAACACCTGTTTCAAGTAGATGTGCTCAAACACAAGGTATTACTACTAAGAGCAAGAGGAAGCCCTCGACTGCCTCCTTATATCAAAGTGACTTTTAGCAAACTCTGGCTCACTTGTCAGCAGGGCAGGAAGAGATGGTGAAGTCTGAGACAAGGGCCTGAATCTCACAGCTAAGAGCTTTTCAGGGTTCTGGAAGATCAGGAGGAGATCCGTCAATACTCCAGACCCTCAAAAGACCCCCAAAGACATGGTTGGGCCAACACAGTAAAGTTCCCACACCGACCTGCAAAATATAATTAGTGATTCTGACACTTGGGAACATTATTATTTTGCCTTCCTAAGTTTCATCAGGTTCACTGTCTCAACATTTAGCGCATGTGGTTTAAAAAAGGGGTCAGGAGACTCTGATATGGGTCATGATGTCACCAGCTGAGGGACCTTGGGACTTAGTTTTCTTCATCTGTAACACGAGGTGGTTAAACTGGAGCAAAGATTTCCTCTCCTTTCATTTCATCATATGGATGCCTTCTTTTGAAAGGTTTTAGCTGCCAACTAAACAAATGATATGGTTTACTAGGTCAGAGCTGGTGCAACTTGATCATAGAAATAATTATGTTCCATGATGTGACTGAAATATTGAAAACAGATGAGCAGCTTCGAAGAACTGGGCAGCTCTGGGTCCTATATGATTTCGATATGATTCTTTTGCTGAAATCTGCTACTCCAGAGGCACGTTACTTTCACTGCTACGCAGACTGGCAAAACACATCCAAAAACTGCCAGAGTGGCTTTTTGGAAGCTGACAAGGGGAAACTGGCACCCATGTAGCATTAAGCATTACACTCGAAGCCAAACCTAAAATGTAAGCAGCAGTGATGCTCTCAACTTGATGCATGCTGGTCAATCACAGGCTAGAATATTTGTTTTGAAAGTTGTCCTGCTGAGACCAAAGTATGAATTCTCTTTTCACTCAGTTAAAGCACAGCCTACTCTAGGATCCGGCAGTTCCCACAAAGCCAGGCCAATTACCTGGCCTGACCGCACCCTTCAGGGCAAAACTCACAACATCCAGTCAGGTAACCTCACTGCAACTCCAGGGAATGCCACTCACACTGTTTTCTGTGTGAGTGCCTGGAGACGTGTGACAAAGAAGCCCTGTGTCACACCTAGAGAATTGTCCACCTAGAGAATGGACCACAAAAATCATACGCAGCTTCCATACGCAAGCGGATGTTGGGCTTTGGAAGTACAAAAGGCAAAAAGAAATGCTTTCAGCTTGCCCTGAAGATCTAAAGCATGAGAAATAATAGCACAGGAGTCCGGCTGATTCTCTGTTTGCCTATGTACTAGAAGTCATCAGTTAATAGTTAGATTACTGACATTTGTCAGACCACAGAGAAATGCATCTACACCAAAGGACATGGAAAGAATCCTGAACAAGGAGGCTGGCAAATGTATTTAATGGGCAAAATAACCCAGCAAGGAGAGGATAAACTATAATCAGGCCGCCCGGGTATAAAACAGTTGCAACCACACATCAGTGTGGCTGTGTGCCCCTGGTAAGTCATTTGACTTCTCTGTGCCTCAGTGTCATTGTGAATATTAGTAATGACACCTACCTCCTCAAACAGTTGCTATGTATATGGAGTAAGAGACACTACAGGTGAACGGCCTAAAATATCTGGCACGGGGTAAGTGCTCCACACTCATTAGTTCTGAATTGTAACATTATCCTTATTCTGTACCTTCGTCATTAAAGCCAAAAGCATCATCAATCTTAATAACCCCTAAATCTTGGTGCCACAAAAAGCACATTGCCTTTCTCTACTGGACTGAGTACCCGTGGGGAGCCCGGGAGTCTCTCTCAGGATGGCATTCTGAGCTGGGCCAGGCCCCACACTCAGCCTGAAGTCAGCCACCCTTCCAGAACCCTCCCGGGGAGAAGGGCACTTCCAATCTGCACTGCCCTCGGACCTCCCCCACCCACAAGGGTGACCCCAGCAGTGGGTTCCCACAGAAAACAGACTTCCCCTTGCTGCCCCAGTCTCAGCCTCCAACATGTCTCCCACCCGCCCCTCCTCACTGCGCCTCAAGTGCTTTCTACAAAGAATCAATCCATCAGGGCCAGGGGTTGTTTATAATGGCCCATCGGTTCTCCAGGCCTCAAAGAGGTCCCAGTCCTGGAACTAGTGCCCAAGCCCTTGAGGATCTGGACTTGCCTCCTTTCCAGCCTCACCTCCTGTGACCACTGGCACGACTTCCTTGCCCCAGGGGTAAGGAACTACACTGGAGGGGCCTGGGCAGCCCCTGCTTCTGACTGCATCAGGACGAAATCCAAACCCCTCCACTCCAGTACCAGACTCTTCACTGTGCCCTACCTACCTCCCGCCCTGCCTCACCCCCTCCCCTTCCATCTCCCCACCTCCCGACCACACGGAACTCCCTGCACCCTGTTGGCAGTCCACACTCCTCCCTCTGGACTTTCACACATGCTGCTCCCTTGGCTTGGAACAAATCCTTCCCCTGCACACCCCGGCAACCTGGCCAACACCTACTGACTCTTTAGGTCCAGCTAAAATGTCACTTCTTCTAGGTCTTTCCTGACTACCAACCACCATGGCTGCCCCTC
This sequence comes from Mandrillus leucophaeus, assembly GCF_000951045.1. Classification (NCBI taxonomy): domain Eukaryota; kingdom Metazoa; phylum Chordata; class Mammalia; order Primates; family Cercopithecidae; genus Mandrillus; species Mandrillus leucophaeus. The sequence continues at coordinate 632,747 of NW_012104588.1, forward strand.
CTACATACCGCTAGCATGGCACTGATGAGAATGTGTTGGAAAGGATCTCTGACCTGAGTTTCCTCCCCAGATTGTGAGCTCCATGAGGGAAGAAGACACCGTATCCCCAGTGTCTAGCACAGTGATTCTACCTACCATGTTCCCAGTGAGCATTTGCTAATGAAACAAACCAGAGCCGTGTTATTCACTGTCACCCTCGGAGCCTTCGTGACTCCTTCAGCCTGGAAGGCTCTGCTCATGTTGATTCACCCAAACCACTTCTACTTAGCATTCACAAGTTACAAAAGTGTGACCTCCCTGCAGTCACCAGATTCGGAGGACTTCTGTTCCTTCCCACAGTAGCAGCGGCCTGGGTACCCGTTACTCATATTTGTCATATCAAACTAGTTGCTGCTTTCCATGTCATCTCTCCCAAGAGATTGTTAAACACTAAGAACCATCTTTAACCATCCTTTATAACCATCCTTTGTAAGTGACAGACCCCACCAAGTCCTTCGAGGCCCACTACAGTTAAAGTTCAATGTCAGATCAAGGTAGGCTGAAGACATCTAGGATTTAGAGTTTGATACTGGGGGCCTTTCATTCACAAATCATGCTCTATTTGTTTAAATTTTACAGGCTGGGTACAGTGGCTCATGCTCACAATCCCAGCACTTTGGGAAGCTGAGGTGGGAGGATCACTTGAGAGGTGCGAGGATCACTATGTTACCCAGGCTGGCTCAATCAGGAGTTGAGTGAGACCCCAGAGTGGGTCCCCATCTCTACAAAAAATGTAAAAAATTAGCTGAGTGTGGTGGCACAGACCTGTAGTCCCAGCTACTCAGGAGGCTGAGGTGGGAGGACTGCTTGGGCCCGGAAGTGGAGGTTGCAGTGAGCCAAGATCACATCACTGCACTCCGGCCTGGGCAACAGAGCAGCACCCTGTCTCAATAAAAAAGAAAAAATAAATAAATTTTTTACAAATGAAAAGAAATGCTGTAATAAAATGCCATTCTCATGCTTTAGTGAGACTAGCTAGAACTAAATATACTCTATTCACTAATAGTCTACTTAATAAACTTTTCAAAATCTAGGCATGTATTACTACTCAGTAATAAATTATCATCATGCCAATTTTTAATTTAAAATCTACAAAGTGCTGCACTTGGATTGGATAGGAATTATCACAACCACACAGTATTTTGGAAAAGAAATGGGAAAAGAGCAGAAATTCTTCTTCTCAAGGGAGGTGAGCAGGGAACTTGGCCACCTTTCCCAAAAGTATGGGAATCATGAGGAAGTGGATGAAAAAGCAGAGGGTGTCACTGAAGTTTTACCCATTCAATTACTGAGCACCTACCATATGCCACGGTGCTGGGATACATGGCTGAAGCAACAGACTGCTCTCTGCCCTGCTGGAGGCAGCATTCAGGTGGGAGGCCAGCCCTATGGTCAGGCATAGCACACTGAACATGCATATCTTTCTCCTCTTCCTCCCCAAACCCCACCAGAATAAAAAGTAAAAATACTGACAAAGATATGCATGCAGGAGGCTAAAAGAAAGCAGGAAAGGAGACAACAGTGGGGATATCAGCAAACGTCTAGAAGATGGAAAGCAAGCTCCAGGGTGAAAACTGAGCAAGCAGGAGGAAGAGCGCTGGGAACTGCAAGGGTGCAAGGGGATGGCCCCCAAAAGCACATGCCCCTGAGCTGCAGGTCCCAGGAGAGCTTGGGAGTAGAAGGTACTAGGAGGACAGGGGCCAGGACAGGTGTGAAGATGTCACCCAGGCTGGCGTGCAGTAGCATGACCTCGGCTCACTGCAACCTCCACCTCCCATGTTCAAGCAATTCTCCTGCCTCAGCCTCCCGTGCAGCTGGGACAGGTGCACACCACCACACCCAGCTAATTTTTGTGTTTTTAGTAGAGACGGGGTTTCGCCATGTTGGCCAGGCTGGTCCTGAACTCCTGACCTCAGCTGATCCACCCACCTCGGCCTCCCAAAGTGCTGGGATTACAGGCATGAGCCACTGTGCCCAGCCTACAAATCTGTATGATGAACAGTTAGAACTTCAGATCTTTACCCACCCAGCAAGGTCAGGAGAGAGGACCCCTCCTCCACCCCGACAGAAGTAGGAGGTTGTTCTCTGAAAAAATTAAAGTGGAAGGGCTTCAGACCCCGGGGGTAACAGGACAGAAGAGAGCAGAACAGAGGAACCACGCTGAGAACAGGGAGCTGAGGCCAGGCACATTCTGATGGGGACCCCCACGTGTTCACCATCTCCCTGGCACAGCTCCCAGAACACTTGGAGTCAGGCTTCCCCTCCCTGCCCCGCCCCCACAGGAGAGGTCAGCATGCTGATGACCCACAGTGAACGCTGTGAAGTGGCCACTCCTCAGCCCAGCACACTGCCCTCAGCCTTGGAGCCCTTTACTGTGCAACAGGAACAGGAAATCTGAGGACCCCTTAGATGTTTCAGGAAAGCCTTCAACACCTAACAGAGACAAAACACACGGAAATAAGGAACTCGGAACATACACAAGAAAACCTCGAATACGCTATCTTCTCCTTTTTATTAAGGAGGAGAAAAAATCTAAGAATCAAAAAGCTAAGAATCAAAATAAGTGCATCTAAAAGGAAAAAAATCAAAAATGAGGAAAATGTCTTGGAACTAAAAACGAGACCAGAAATTTTAAATCAGTAGAATGCAAAAGATACAGGAAGCTTTCTGAAAGCAGAACAGAAGACCGAGATGAAAACTGAAAAACTGAGAAAATCAGGAGCAATCCAAGCAGTCCGACGTTTGACCAGTAAGCTCTCCAGAGAAAAAAAAAAGAAAACAGGCTGGGCGTGGTGGCTCACGTCAGGAGGCGGAGGCCAGAGGATTGCTTGAGGCCGGGAGTTAGAGACCAGCCTGGTCAACACAGCAAGATCCCATCTCAACAAAAATTTTAAAAACGTAGCCAGGCATGGTAGTGTATACCTGTGGTCCCAGCTACTCGGGAGGCTGATGTGGGAGGATCGCTTAAGATATGATCTCCTCACTGCACTCCAGCCTGGGTGTCACAGCGAGACCCTGTCTTTAGAAACAAAATATAAAAAAAGAAGAGACAAAGAGGAGGAATTTTCTTTTTTTTTTTTTTTTTCATTTTTCTTTTTTTTGAGATGGAGTCTTGCTGTGTCACCCAGGCTGGAGTGCAATGGCGTGATCTCGGCTCACTGCAAGCTCCGCCTCCCGGGTTCAAGCGATTCTCCTCTCTCAGCCTCCCAAGTAGCTGGGATTACAGGCATGCACCACCATGCCCCGCTAATTTTTGTATTTTTAGTAGAGGCAGGGTTTCACCACGTTAGCCAGGCTGGTCTTGAACTCACTCCTGACCTCAAGTGATCCACCCGCCTCAGCCTCCCAAAGTGCTGGGATTATAGGCATGAACCACCGTACCTGGCCAGGAAATTATTTTTAAAAGACTTTAAGAAAATTTTCCAAAACTGAAAGACGTAAGTTTCCAGTTGAGACTGTTCATAAAACCAAGAACAATAAATGAAAAAAAGGTCAACAGAGGCCTATCAGTCTGAAATATCAAATATCAATAATCAAGAGAAAACCCCAGAACCTTCCAGGGAGAAAAACCAGGTCATCTATAAGAGATCAGGCATTGGCAGGCCTTTTGTCAGCTCAAGTGCAACACTGGAAGCAAGCGAGGAGACAAGGAGGCGATGCTTCCAATTTCTAAGAGCAATTCTTCCCAACCCAGAACTCTAAAACAAGCCAGACGAGAAATCCACAGCAAGGGTAGGATAAAGACGTTTTCCCATACAAGTTCTCAAAACATGTACTTCCTCTGTACTCTCTCAAAGCTAGAGAATGTGCTCTCCCCATACAGAGGAGTGCACCAAGGAAGGCTTCAGGAACGGAGGAGAAACAAACAGAAATCAAGACCTCGGGACAAATGTGAAGAAAACCTTACACTCTCATGAATATTCTCAAGAAGAAGAAATGGGGGCCTCCCCATTCAGGATGTTGACTTTGACCTGACCTCCTGTTTTAAGCGAGGGTCCAGTATCAGGGTCTCCATCAGAGGAGAGAAAGAGAACAATGATGATGGGTGTGTCCTAAGTGGTCAGCAAGCCCGGTGGGGCATCAGAGGAGACCAGAACAGAAGGAAGGGAACTGAGAAGAACTAAGAGGCTGCGTTCCTGGGAACTCTGGGACTCTTCCCAATTCACTGGGAACCATGAGGCTGAGAATTCTGAGAGTAACAGCAAAATAACGTTGAACAAGAAAGGAAATGTAAACATGATACTCTACTTAGCTCACATATGAACAATACTACATAGTCATAATGCTTCAACCAAAACTTGTGATATCATTACAAGGGAAGGGGGATGAGAAGAGTGTATGTGAATCAGGGTGTCGGAAGAAAATTAATGTCTTAGATTGCTGAATCAAAAACCAGCATTTTAAGAATTTTACTTAGAGGCTGGACGTGGTGGCTCACGCCTGTAATCCCAGCACTTTGGGAGGCTGAGGCGGGTGAATCACCTGAGGTCGGGAGTTTGAGAACAGCCTGACCAACATGTAGAAACCCCGTCTCTACTAAAAAATACAAAATTATCCGGGTGTGGTGGCATATCCTGTAATCCCAGCTACTCAGGAGGCTGAGGCAGGAAAATTGCTTGAACCCGGGAGGAGGAGGTTGCAGTGAGCCGAGATTGTGCCGTTGCACTCCAGCCTAGGCAACAAAGAAAGAAAGTCTGTCTCAAAAAAAAAAAAAAAGATTTTTACTTAGAAAAGTCTACATAGAGTCAAGAGCATAATAAACAACAATCATTCCTAGAAACAGGTCTGGAAAGTAGGCTGAGATAGGGTAAGAAATTGCTGCATTTTAATTAAAAACCCAGTGGAATTAATTGATATTAAAGATGTATGTGTGTGTGAAGGAGCGACTGATCTTCATACACAGTATTCTCTACATCATTTACTATATAGTATGTAATTGCAGCTTTAATTTTTTTCTTTGACCTAAGGGATACTTAACAGAGTTTTAACAAGGCTTTAAGAATTAGAAAAACAAACACAGAGAAAAATTAACAAAATACCTTCAAGTTACACCAAATTCTCTGAATATTTGCAGATCTGAAACTGAAATTAACAAGCAAGACCTAGATGGAGTCTAGGCTGGAGATAACCTCACTGGAGAGGCGACAGGGGGCCTAATGACAGGGAAGGGACAGAGCAGGAAACAGAGATGCATGGGGTCACAGTCCTGGTAGGAGAGGGGCTACCCACCGAGCACGCAGCATTGCAGAGTAGGCGAGAAGAGGCACGGGTGGGTGTGGGCTATCCTGTGCTCCCTCTATAATGGCGCCATGCCCCCCAGTCCCCCAGCCCAACCCCACCCTCGGAGTGGCAGTAGAGCTCCTTCAGCACAACATGTTGGTACCCCAAACTCTAGATTCACCTGGGCTCACATCCCACATTGCATATTTCATGCAGCACTCTACACCACAAAGCAATGCAATCAGCTAAGAACAGGCCAGAGCCCACACGACATCTTACCTGTAGGGAAAGTGCCACTGGCCCCCGACCCCAGGTCAAAAGAGCACATACAAAAGGGAACTGAAATATGATGAGATTGGGCCACTTGACAACTCAGAGAAATACACACCCTGCTTTGGTAATCAATGCCTAAAATGGAAAACAAAGGTGGCAGGGTGGAATGCCCTAAAGGGATGAAGCCACGGTTGGTGCCGAAATTTTACTTGGAAAAATTAACCTTTTTCTATAAAGCAAATGGAGACAGCAAGCTCTGTGAGTGAAAAGTGATGGTTTGATCTAAGAAATTAACTCTGTCTTCTAGAAGCAGAGGGAAGAAGTCATATTGAATTACGCTTTGATTGTACCCTGCAGCCTCCCTTGCAGTCTAGTTTATTGGGGCGGGGTGGGGAGCAGAAACCTGATAGGAATCCCCATTCTGCCAAATACCATCACCTTGGGACAAGTGACTTAAATCCCTTGAGCCCCAATATCCCCTCTGCCAAATGGGGCAATGATACCTTGCGGTGTGGTGTGATCATTAAATAAGGAAACTCCACCAAGTGCCTAGCAAAGCAGGAGCCCCATAAATGGTCACTGCTGTTATCAAGGATCACTGCAGGAATCCAGGAAATTATGCAAGGCCACAGAAAGTGTGCCACAAAATTGTCAAAAGAAGAATGGCTCATTACACAATAGCCACAATGGTTTATCTAGAAACCCAGAAAGTCCACGTGGCCACAACTCAGGAGACCTCCCTCTGTCATCTGAGTTCACCTTTCAGGTGAAAGGTCTGGTGAGTGTCTGCGAAGAGATGGGAGGCCAGCCTCCCGCGGTGGCTCTTTCTCCCAATCTGGGATTACCATCAGGAGCGTGGAGATGGCCACACCTCACCCAACGTGTTTTCACTTAGGTGTTGCCTTCTTCATCCCTGAGACAAAAATCTTTCCAAAAACTGGAATCAGCAGCAAACAAAGAGCACTACACTGAATCATCTGGCAAAACATTTGAAAATACTTCACAGCTGCATGCTTCTAAAAGTACGTTCGAAATTGCACATGGATATCTTGGACTCATTTTATCTTTAGCAAATGGGAAATTTCTCGTAAGATATTTATTGTTAAACTAACACAGTATAGCGGTGACTACAATACTAAAATTAGTAGTACTCCATTAAAAAGGCACCTTGGAAAAAAATGGTCAATGAGGACAAAGATGAAGATACAGGAGCCTGATATAAAATGTCTGCACTGAAGAGATGGCCAAACATAAATTAAACAAAACAAAACAAAACAAGTGTAATCTAGCATTTTCCCCCAGTCATTTGTGCTTCCCCACTAAAGCTTACAGCCAGTCTCTGCAGGTGCCTTGTCCTGCCTTAACCTCCTCAACTGCAGTGGATTACAACCCTCCTTCAGAGAGAAATCAGACAACACATGTGACTCCTTGCCACTTGGACTACAAACTCAGGAAGAAATGGGAGATGAGCACTGGATGTTGTCAGGATGGAGAGACTCTCCCAACTCACACCGAGGGTCTGTTTTGGGGACAGAGAATTAATCTCGGGTGTATACCCAAAAGGTATAGCCATCTTTCCCCAGAAAAGGTGTCCTTCTCACCCAGCCCCTTCGGTCCTCCCCAGAGCTTCACGCTGTCACATTCCCTCACCATATAATTGACCTTGCCTCTCCATTGTCCCTTTCCCCACAAATTCTAGTGTCCTTTGGAATACCTACCCAGACATCTCCAGGCATCTAGAGAATGGAAGAAGAATGGGAGGGAATAGGATGTTAAGACTCTACAAAGGGAATGAAAATAGAAACACTGGTGAAATGTAGCTTCTGACATTCAAACTAAGGTATCTCATCGGGGTGAAGGCCAAGCAATAGAGAGAGGGTGCTTAGTCCACTTGGGTTGCTATAGCAAAAATATTATTAACTAGGTGGCTTATATATAACATAAACTCATGTCTTACAATTCTAGGGGCTGGGAAGTTCAAGATCAAGGCACCGGCATTTTTGGCATCTGGTGAGGGCTCACTCTCTGCTTTGCAGATGGCACCTTCTTGCTGTGTCCTCACATGGTGGAAGGAGTGAACAAGCTACCTCTGACCCCTTTTATAAGGGCACTAATCCCACTCATGAGGACTCCCCCTTCATGACCTAATAGCCTCCTAAAGCCTCCACCCCTTAAAACTAAGGCACTGGGGAGAAGGTCTCAACATATGAAATGTAAGGGGACACAAATATTCAGACCATGGCAGAGAGAAAAGATTTCCTAAACTACTTGAATTCCTGTTGGCCGAGTCGGGAGCCAGCCTGAGAACCAAATCACAGAGAGGCCCAGAAACAGAGTGGATAGCTGTGTCCTCCACTGAGCCACAATGCTGCAGCGAGGAGGTGGTGCCACGGAGAAAGGAAGAGTGTCCTCCCCTTTGGGTGTGATTGGAGACCACCAGGCCCCTATAGAAACTGCTACAGCTAAGGCCAGAAAGGAGCAACTACAAATCAAGTACTAGATGATATTCATGATTGCCACACTGGCTGCTCCAGAACAACCCTCTCCTGGGACTCCCCTCTGCTGCCCCTCTCCTTCCCAGGGTGCTCTTTCTGGTCACCCACTGTGGTAATTCAATCTCCCCAACACTCTCCCCCAGCTTTCCCCAGGAAATTTCACATGTTCCCAAGGCTGCAATGACTAAACTCTAACACATACAACTCCATACTTCAAACTCAACCTGCACTCTGAGCGTCAGTCTGTGTCTAACACTGTAGTGACACGTGGGTAATTCACCTGGTGAGCTACAGGCACGTCCGATGCAACATTGCCAAACCTGGGCAACCCCAGCCTGCCACAACCTCAGCCACCCTTACATTGGTTAAGGTCACTACCAGGCACTCCTCATCTAGCCCATAGCCTAAGTCATCTAGCCCATAGCCTTTCCCCCTACCCACCAAATCATTCTGTCCTCCTGATTTTATCTCCAGAGTTACCCAAATCCATCTCCTCTTCCCCACCCCCACTACCTTGGCTCAGCCTCTCTGCACCACCATGTGCTCCTGCAATGGTATCCTAGCTGGTGCCTGGCCCCAGGTTCTTGCTCCCCTAATTCATCCAGAGCAGCTGGCAGAAAGCTGACAAGTAACCTCTGGCACAGCTGTAGCATGAAGTTCCAAGCTGAGCAATCACTGCCTCCCGCTTGCTCACCCAGCCCCAGCCACAATGGCCTCCTTGCTGCCCTGCAAACACCCCAAGCCCACTCCCATCCCAGGGCTTCTGTGTGTGCCATTCCCTGTGCCTGAAACACTCCCCTCCAGAGTGTTTGGATCATTTCCTGACTTGCTCTTCAGATGTCTGCTCAAGGTCCTTTCCTGAAAGGCCAATGATGACCACTCAACAAAGCAGTCACTTCTGTCCCTCTCTAGCCCTTGTCCTTGCTTTAGTTTTCTTCATAACATCCAGCTCCTTCTGGCATTTTGTACATTTGTTTATTGTCTTTTTTCTAACACTTTCACCACTAGAATACAAGCTCTGGGAGAATAGGGATCTTATCTGTTTGTCCAGTTAAATCCCTTGCACCGAGAACAGTGTCAGCATATAGCACACCCTCAAGAAATATTTGTTGCATATTTTGGCCAGACATGGTGGCTCGGCTGGCCGAAACGGGCAGATCACCTGAGGTCAGGAGTTCAAGATGATCCTGGCCAACATGGTAAAACCCTGTCTCTACTAAAAATACAAAAATTAGCTGGGTGTGGTGGCAGGGGCCCGTAATCTCAGCTACTCAGGAGGCTGAAGCAGGAGAATCACTTGAACCCAGGAGGCAGAGGTTGCAGTGAGACAAGATCACGCCATTGCACTCCAGCCTGGAAGACAGAGCAACACTCTCTCTCAATTTTTAAAAAAGAAAGAAAGAAAAAAGAAATACTTGTTGTGTATTTTAATGGAGGTCCTGAAAGAAAGGGAGGAATATGATGGTATTCATATTAAGGTAATAGATGGGTATTGCTTATTTGATGTCATCCAAATTCCTTAGCATAGTGCAATAGTAACCTCTTCAAAACTTGGCCCCACCCTTTCAATCTGCAGCCTCGCCTCTGGGTATTCCCCTTAGCAAGCACATAAACCTCCCCTCCCATTCACTCCACTCTTACTGTTTTTATTATTTATCTTTTTTTTTTTTTTTTTTTTTTTATTTTTTTTTTTTTTTGGAGACAGAGTCTCACTTTGTCACCTAGGCTGGAGTGTGGTGGCATGATCTCAACTCACTGCAACCTCTAACTCCTGGCTTCAAGTGATTCTCCTGCCTCAGCCTTCCAAGTAACTGGGATTACAGGCGCATGCTACCATGCCTGGCTAATTTTTATATTTTTAATAGAGATGGGGTTTCACCCTGTTGGCCAGGCTGGTCTTGAACTCCTGACCTCAGGTGATCTGCCTGCCTCAGCCTCCCAAAGTGCTGAGATTACAATTGTGAGCCACCGTGCCCAGCCCACTCTCAGTCTTTAAATAGCCCCACCTTATTCATCATAGGAGAATATCCTCTAGTCCAGCTCATTTCACCAAATCTTTTTTAACATCTACAATGTTTCAGACCTCATGTGGATCCGGCAACCCAAGATGAATTCTCTGTCCTCAAAACAGACCCTCGGTGTGAGTCAGGAGAGTCTCTCCATCCGGATAACATCCAGTGCTCATCTCCCACTTCTTCCTGAGTTTGTCCTACGTGGAAATCCCTCACCATTAACCTCACTTTTAAAAGTACACCTTTTCTTCTAGCTTTATACAATAAATCTCACGAGACTTTCATCAGCTATTCCAAACCTCCCCCATCCCCACTTTGTCCTGAACTGTAAAGCCCTGGAGACCGTGACGTGCAATTTAGAACTGTGACATACTCTCTCAATCAATTCACCAAATCAGCTGTGTCTCCTAAACCAGTGCGTAGGCTAAGTTCAGGCACTGGGCTTCCGGTATATCCCCTGGGCCCAGGTACACCCCCTTGACCACACTGGGCAGGGAGCAGACACTCATTCACAGGTCCTCACTACTCAGACAGAACACAGATAAGGCAAGAAACTTGGAGCAGGCTGGCTGACAGTCTAAAAAGATCCTTCCCATTCAAGCAGAAGCAACCCTCTCCCAATATAATTTTTTTCACTCTGTGCTGAAATCATTAAGCGTAACTCTGTAATACTGAAAAAAGTAAGCCCTAATAGTCTCCTATTGTTCTTTAGAGAGATGGAGTAGAAAAATCATTGAATTTAGGGAAAATGGACGCTGCTTCATCACCCAGCATCAGCCCTTACCTAAGACTGTGCCAACACAGCAGCTACTAGCCATGTGTGGCTATTTAAACTTACACTTAAATAAAAGTCAAACGGCATTCCGAGTCCCACTAGCCACATTTCACATGCTCAACAGCCACAAGAAGCTACCATAACAGGTGGTGCAAAGGCAGACTATGTCCATCACTGCAAACATTCTATTAAACAGAACAGGTCAACGTCAGCTTTGGTGTTCAGTTAACTTCTCTGGGCCTCTCGTTTCCTCCTGTGTAAAACGGGCACAACACACACCTCACTGGGTTCCTGCAAGGTGTAAATACGATGCTACATGTGAACACCCTTTATAATAACTTCAGTAAAGTTTGACAAACTGTTAACTATATATAACTATACATATAGCCATACTTTGACAAAGCGCTAGATGATATATATTTACTTATTTTTAAGAGTCTAACAACCAGCAATAGTAGCATCTGTAAAAGGGAGTTATTGTCAACTGTAGTAAAGAAATTCTATCTCAGGCTCTGAGGCTAGAAGGACGCCATCCAGGAGGAAGGGAGAGAGTACACAGTGGTCAGGCCACCTCAGGAATGCTGCATTCCAGGCAGAATACAGATGAACTGAAGCCCGGCCAGAAGGATCTGCAAAGCAGACAGGACAGCGGTGAGTGGAGGCGCCCAGGATTTCTCAGCTGGGGAAGAGAAGACTCAGTGGGAATCAAGAAGAGAATGGATTTGGAAACAGACAAAGGGCAGTCCTGGGGAGGGGCCTACATCCTGGGCAGCTGCGAGACAATCAAGCAATGGCCTTCATGTGAGGAAAACACCAGTGAGTGCCGCCCAGCAATGGAAATGCTGCCTTATGGAGAAGATAGCTCCCAATTCCAGAACGTGCTCAAACATAGAGGTTCTCAAACTGGAACATGTATCAAATCACCTGGAGAGCTGGAGAAAACCCAGATGCTTGGGCCCACCTGCAGAGATTCCTGTTCAGTGAGTGTGGAGGAGGCCCATGATTTTGCATCTCCAGGTGACACTCATGATGTGGATGCTGCTGGACCAGGACCTCATTTTGAGAGCCATGGCTCTATCACAAGCTGGGGCACCCCATTCATACTGGCAGAGAAGGGGCGCTTGACATCAAGTGGGAAGTTGAACCCTGCAACCTTCCAAAACAATTTGATAGACAATGCTCCAAGAACTCTTGGGAGGTCCTGCTGGCATTCAAGACTGCCTGGTGCCCAGCCTGAGACGCCTGAAAAGTCAGAGTGCCCCAGGTCTCCTGCCAGGGGTGCCCCTGTGTGGTCACCCCAGGCAAATCACTTTCTTACAGTTTTAGCATTTATACCAATAGAAGGTAATGCCATCGTCATGCAATGCCACAGGCACTAAGGAAAAAGGCCTATGCGTGGACTTTTCTAAATGCCATGGTCTCCAACCATGGGTTCAAACCCAAATCACATCACAGACGCTTTCGAGGCTGCAGAGGTAACATGCCTAAAAGAGGAGCTGCATCATAAGCCACTAAATTTCAATACGACAATCAGCAAGACTTAGGAGACAGACCTTTTACTCCATTCTGTGCCTATCCAAGGCAACCATCAGGATTTACCACATTCCTCACCAAAAACAGACACTTCACACAAAGATTTCTACCTGATGCTTTCCAATAGCTTTATTCATAATAGTCAAACATGAAAACTACCTGAGAGAACATCAACTAGCAAATGGATAAACAAAGTGTGGTACATCATCACAAAACTATGCTGAGTAAGCAAAGCCAGACACAAGAGACATCACACACTTCAGGAGGCCGAGGCAGGCGGATCACCTGAGGTCAGGAGTTCGTGACCAGCCTGGCCAACATGGTGAAACCCTATCACCACAAAAAATACAAAAATTAGCCAGGCGTGGTGGTGGGTGCCTGTAGTCCCAACTACTCGGGAGGCTGAGGCAGGAGAATCACTAGAATCCAGGAGGTGGAGGTTGCAGTGAGCCGAGATCACACCACTGATATATATTTACTTATTTTTAAGAGTCTAACAACCAGCAATAGTAGCATCTGTAAAAGGGAGTTATTGTCAACTGTAGTAAAGAAATTCTATCTCAGGCTCTGAGGCTAGAAGGACGCCATCCAGGAGGAAGGGAGAGAGTACACAGTGGTCAGGCCACCTCAGGAATGCTGCATTCCAGGCAGAATACAGATGAACTGAAGCCCGGCCAGAAGGATCTGCAAAGCAGACAGGACAGCGGTGAGTGGAGGCGCCCAGGATTTCTCAGCCGGGGAAGAGAAGACTCAGTGGGAATCAAGAAGGGAATGGATTTGGAAACAGACAAAGGGCAGTCCTGGGGAGGGGCCTACATCCTGGGCAGCTGCGAGACAATCAAGCAATGGCCTTCATGTGAGGAAAACACCAGTGAGTGCCGCCCAGCAATGGAAATGCTGCCTTATGGAGAAGATAGCTCCCAATTCCAGAACGTGCTCAAACATAGAGGTTCTCAAACTGGAACATGTATCAAATCACCTGGAGAGCTGGAGAAAACCCAGATGCTTGGGCCCACCTGCAGAGATTCCTGTTCAGTGAGTGTGGAGGAGGCCCATGATTTTGCATCTCCAGGTGACACTCATGATGTGGATGCTGCTGGACCAGGACCTCATTTTGAGAGCCATGGCTCTATCACAAGCTGGGGCACCCCATTCATACTGGCAGAGAAGGGGCGCTTGACATCAAGTGGGAAGTTGAACCCTGCAACCTTCCAAAACAATTTGATAGACAATGCTCCAAGAACTCTTGGGAGGTCCTGCTGGCATTCAAGACTGCCTGGTGCCCAGCCTGAGACGCCTGAAAAGTCAGAGTGCCCCAGGTCTCCTGCCAGGGGTGCCCCTGTGTGGTCACCCCAGGCAAATCACTTTCTTACAGTTTTAGCATTTATACCAATAGAAGGTAATGCCATCGTCATGCAATGCCACAGGCACTAAGGAAAAAGGCCTATGCGTGGACTTTTCTAAATGCCATGGTCTCCAACCATGGGTTCAAACCCAAATCACATCACAGACGCTTTCGAGGCTGCAGAGGTAACATGCCTAAAAGAGGAGCTGCATCATAAGCCACTAAATTTCAATACGACAATCAGCAAGACTTAGGAGACAGACCTTTTACTCCATTCTGTGCCTATCCAAGGCAACCATCAGGATTTACCACATTCCTCACCAAAAACAGACACTTCACACAAAGATTTCTACCTGATGCTTTCCAATAGCTTTATTCATAATAGTCAAACATGAAAACTACCTGAGAGAACATCAACTAGCAAATGGATAAACAAAGTGTGGTAATCATCACAAAACTATGCTGAGTAAGCAAAGCCAGACACAAGAGACATCACACACTTCAGGAGGCCGAGGCAGGCGGATCACCTGAGGTCAGGAGTTCGTGACCAGCCTGGCCAACATGGTGAAACCCTATCACCACTAAAAATACAAAAATTAGCCAGGCGTGGTGGTGGGTGCCTGTAGTCCCAACTACTCGGGAGGCTGAGGCAGGAGAATCACTAGAATCCAGGAGGTGGAGGTTGCAGTGAGCCGAGATCACACCACTGTACTCCAGTCTGGGCGACAGAGTGAGACTCCATCTCAGGAAAAAAAAAAAAAAAAGACATTACCCTAAATAACACAATAACACGAAGCTTTAGGGAAGTCCAACCTAGTCAACAGTGACAAAAACAGATCAGTCCCCAGGGGTGGGTGCTGACAGAAGAGGGATGCAAAGAAGCCTTTAAGGGTGATGAAATATTCTAGCTCTCGACTGCTAGTGCGGTTACACAGGCATATATAGCATATATAATACATATGACTGTATACTTACAGTATGTGCATTTTATTGGTGGTAAACCACAAAAAGTTGATATTGTAAAAAACAAAACAAAAAAAAACCCAACATTTTCTATTACATTGGGCTCATTCTATTTCAGGATGTGCTTACAAGTATAACATCAGTTGCTTCTGAGAGGAAACTGCGTAGACAGGGACAGGCGTGGGAAGACATCAAAATGTTTACCCTTTTGTACATTTAAACATCTGAACTGTAAGGCTACGTTAGTTAATTTTTAAATAAATAAAATTTTAACTGCAGGAAAAAATTCTAAAAACATGCTCTTCATTGGTGAAATGAGTGAGATATTATTATCTGAGGCCCCTCATCGCCACAAAACTATGCGACTCTTGCCCAATCTATTTCAGTTGTGGGAACCCTGCTTTTTGAGACAGACACTCTACGTGGCCTCTATTTTACCAAACCCCTCTGAGTTCTCAGTGAATATCGTTTTTTAGCATTTTTTCATATTTTAGTATTTTTCATAAAATACATCATAGATAAGAATGCATATGTGTGTGTCTGCCTTATGTATCTGATTCGAGAATGTCTTTTATTTTCTTTGTAGTTTTATCTCATATGTGTGTATCCCTGACCAATCCTGTTCAGTTTCTGCACCATTTAAAACTTAATTGAATCATTCAGCATATATTATTCTGTGCATCTTTTGACCAAAATTACATTTGTAAAATTCATCCCTGTTGTTGCTAAAGCTGTATTTTCATTGTTTTATGGTATCACAATGTATAATAAATAAATGAACCACAATAAACTTATCCATTAAATTATTTGTGGACACTTCTGCAAAGTATTGTTTTGGTCCCTGTTGCCTATAGAAAAAACAAATCCAAACACACAACATAGCATCTGAGGCAACTACTGACCCCACAAACCACCTAGCCAACCTTATCTCCCACCACATTTTCTACCAACCCATGCTGCCATTGCATCTGCACACTGTGTGGTGGTTGAAACATTAGGTACACCTTCAAGATGCTATTGTGTTCATTGTATTCCTCAGGGTTAGAATGCTCTTGGTCATGTACTAGATCTCCCAGATCATTCCTGTCCACTGAGGTCTGGTTCAAGCATGATCTTCTTATCAAGAACCCCACAATCTCTTCCATCCACAATACCACTGTTCCCCAAAACCATATCAAAACGAATTATCCTTTCCCGAATCTTCCACCTCACTTAATTCATGCAACTTTGAGTTATACCCATTGGTTACAGCTGTGTCATAATTTTTGCCCAAAATCTTGCAGATAATGGGCAGGTAATAAATGTTGAAGCTTTTGAGTCAAATTCAGACTCCTAAAACCCACTGCTAATGCCAGTCATTAGTCATTATTTTTGAATGCTAAATCATTCAAAAATATCTCTTTAAAAAGTTTATTTCTACAAAACTGAGATAACATCAATTAAAGTGAAAACAACATCCCATTGCTTAAGACAGATTTGGTTGGGTTCCTCATAGTTTTAAAACTGATTTTTTTTTCTCATAGAAAATACAGTGCTTTAGAGTTCCCAAGACACGGAAGGTTAGAGTACCATATAATTTAAGATCAGTTGAGAAGACATACATTATTTTAAAAAAAGTAATGTCCTTGAAAATCATTTTAACCCCCAGAGCAACAAATAAAAGGGGAAAAAAACAAAACTTTAATGACATTAATAAATGGGTCATAAATTCCAATGAATTATAATGCAAAAGCAACAAGTAATTCTGAATTTAAAGAACAGGACAGTCATTTTTGTCAAAGAAAATACATGCATGGAACGCAGATGCCACAAACAGGAGATGAAATAAAACAGATAAGGAGAAGGCTGTATCTAGGTGGAATGGCTGGCCAATGTTTTCCTCTCCATCAGTCATAAATAAAATGGTTGGAAGAAAACACCCCTGAATACTACCAAATATGCCTTTCAATTATTTTATGCAAAAACATTATTTTCAATAGGTGTCATTAAAGAAAACATCATAGAAAAAAAGTTTGCAACTCATGTTACGGAAATTAGGCTAAAGTCTTTAATATAAAAACAGCTCCTATAAATCAGTAAGGAAAAGAACAATGGCCTACTTGAAAAAATAGGTTATTTATAAACAAAAATGCTGATAAAAGGTAACTGTAGTGGTTATTAAACATAAGATAAAATGCTCAGAGAATTGCAAAACAAAAAACATTTTGGGATAGTCTTTTTCACCTATCAGATTTATAGGATCAAAAAGTTTCATAAAATATTCTTGGCAAGGGTGTAGCAAAGTAGGCAGTCACACACATTGCTGGTGGGAGTATCAATTGTTAGAATCCTAAGGAACTGCATGCAATATGGTGATAGCCATCAAAATTACAAGTGCACATGCCATCTGACCCAGCAATTCCACTTCTGGGAAGTTCTCTAAAATACTTGCATACATGCAAAATTATGCATGTACAGGGTCATTAGCTATAACGCTGAAAAAGCAAAAGCTTGGAAACATTACTGCCTCAGTAGGAGACAGGTTAAGTAATTTGAGACATCCTTACAATAGAATTCTGAAGCAGCTGAAAAAGAACAAGGAAGCAATCACCAAGAAATACTAGGAAAAGGGAGAGTTCATATGGTATTCCACAATTTGCATAGAATATGGTGTATTTGCTGAAATGTGCACTATCTGGAAAGAGACACAGGAAACTAGTAACATTGGTTGCCTCCGTGAGGTAATTGGGCGGCCAGGGACTGGGATGAGAAAGAGATTTTCAAAATGCTTACCCTTTTGTACCTTTAAACTTTTGAACTATGAGACTGTATTCGATTTTTAAAGAAATAAAATTTAAAATTAAGAAAAAAAATGTTAAAAACATTGAAAACATTAGTGAGACACAGCCCTAAGACTATTAGACTATTGCCCAATCTAGCATAAGACAATATGTCCTTCTTATTTGAGTGCTCGCATAACTCCATAATAAGATAGATTTGGAATAAACTCTAGAAACACAGGTAGCTAAGAGACCCAAAGTTAATCCACTTTCAGGGACCTCCGACAAGACAGAGCTGGTTTTAAGAGAAAACACCAGGACGAGTAGAGATCTGCAGGAAATATTCACCTTGCTCAAGTTAACCTAGAAAATGACAGGCTATTTTGTGCAATTTATTTCTCAACTTTAAGGTTCAGAAATCTCTGTCCTGTAACAAGGTATCTGTCACCGGAGCTCTGATTATTCTGCACCGTGTGGGTCATGTTTGTTATGAGAACACTTAGAAAACAAAGAAAGCTTTTCTCCGCCCTCAATAGCGTGGTAACGGATGACAGGACGCCACTTTCAACGAAGGAGACAGACACTTCCCTGGCCTTCCTGGTGAAGAGCGCCTTTTGGAGAGACAAACCTGTTGCTCAAGAGCTGAGCATTCCCGTGTATTCTCCCTGTACTTCACCTAAAAATATACCTGTTTTCCACATTAGGCACACCCGGGGGTGGGTGCTGGGCATACTCCACCTGCTTGTTTGCCTCCCGTTTTCTTATCAGGGAATAAAGACAGTAAACCTAACCCTTCAGGGGAAGGAAAAACAAATCATTCGGGGCCCATCTCAGGTGACTGATGAATACGGCACCGTTTTGAACGTGTACCTAATCTGGTCCAGATATGCCTGCTGGGGCCGCAAGAACCAAGACACGTTCAAGCACGTTTGCTCCGGCAAGCTTGGGCGAGCAGGTCAAGACCTTAGAGTTTTAGAAAGCAGGGGCGAAGTTTTCAAGTACGATGGGAACACCTGTAGGTGCAGGTGCCTGCGGGTCGGCCGACCACCTCGCATCTGAGGCTGGATCCGCACACGGAGGACGACAACTGCTCGTAGGGACGTGCGTCCGGAGGAAAGTTGCGGTGAGTGTCTACCTGTTCGAGACCGGTGGCCGAGAAAGTGGGGCAGTGCTGACAATTCTTCCTCCGCAGTGTCCCGCGGGCTCCCCCTGCACTGGGTCCCCGGGGCCCCGGGCGCCCCAAGGTCACCTGCCCTCCTGAGCGCCCCCACCTTGCCCAAGCTCTCACCAGAACAGCAGGTTGGCAGCGACGAAGCCGAGCAGGCTCCGCAGCGGCCTCTTCCAGCTCAGCAGCTCGTCGGCGCGGCAGCCCAGCCACAGCACCGGCTCC
>NW_012104588.1:652010-663068 GCF_000951045.1 Mandrillus leucophaeus
CGCCGGGGCTGGGCGGTGTCCCCGGGGGGCTCCGGGCTCCTCGAGGGCCTCTCCGGGGACACGAGGAAAACGACCTTCTTTTCCCTTGCAGCGGCGGGGGAGGGCGAAGTGGAGGACCGCTGCTCGGTTCCGTATCCAAAAGGGACCCAAGGCTACAGGCAAAATAGATTGGACATTTTCACTTTCTCAAGCCAGGGCCACCGGTCGCCCAACCAGCAGCCACTGAGGGTGGTATCGGGGCGCCCCTTCCCCTGGCAGCGTATTTCAGCCCCCAGAAACATCCCCCACCTCGGCCATCCCCAGCGCCTTTGCAGGGACAGCAGCACAACCATAGCAGAGGTCTTGGGCACCCTGGGAATAATGTGCTGGTGTAAATGTTGGATTGAGAAATGAAAAAGCATTTGGGATCAATCTGGGGCCCTCTCGTTTGACACGGGAGGAAACACCAGGCCGCAGCGTTGGGGGAAGCTGCTTCCTTTCTCTCTCTTCTTTCTCTTTCTCTCTCAGGTGCTTCCTTTCTCTCTCTCTCTTCTCTCTCTCTCTCCCTCCTTGTGGCTAGGTGATCTGGCTCAGACTCTCTCTCTCTCTCTTTCTCAGGTGCTTCCTTTCTCTTCTCTCTCTGTGTGTGTCTTTCTCTCTCCACTTCTCCCCCTTTCTCCCCCTCCTTGTGGCTAGGTGATGTGGCTCAGACTCTCTCTATCTCTTTCTCTCTCTCTCAGGTGCTTCCTTTCTCTCTCTCTTCTCTCTCTCTCTCTCTGTCTGTCTCTCTTCCTCCTTGTGGCTAGGTGATCTGGCTCAGAAGTGCACGTTGGTCCGCACCTGCGGGGAGCTGAAAAGCAAAAGAATGGACCTGTGCACGTGTCAAGCAAGGTTTGGCCTGCTTTGAAGACAGTGATTTCAGAGCCACTCCGGTCTCTACGTCACAAGCAAGCATCACGGCAGTGGTGGGGCGGCAGGTGATCCTGAGACCTCCTATGCCATCTCTTTGGCCCCGGTGCTTCTGGGTGAGTGTGGGGAAAGAGGAGAAGAGTTCATGGTTTATGCTTTTCACCATTTGCATTTTTAAATTTTTGTTTTCTTTAATCTTCCTGGCCTTACTTTTACTCTGGAATGACAGGTCCTTCCCCCTCATCCTAAGGGTTCTATCTGCGGATGAATCAGGGCATCTCATATCCCTATACTGGCAACCAGCCTGCCTGCACAGGATGGAAGGGAGGGCAATTAAATTCCCTGGGTCAAGAGAGCCTCTGGGGGAATGTTCTGTAACGCTCCTCTGGGTGGCCATTGTAAACCTCTGTGTATACACATGCGGAATCCATTGATCTGTACATTCACTGCAGGTGTCTGTACTTTACTGTATGTTGTACTTCAAAGGGGGTATATTCCCAGAGTCCATGCAAAGGCTTACTGAGCACCTACCGAGTACATACAGCATTGCTAAGCTCTGTGGATGCAGCTTCTGCCCACAGGAAGCTCCCAGTCTGATGAGGGTCTAATTACAATTGTGTTATCTGCCACATCAAAGAAGCAATCGCTAAGTGCTAAGAGATCCCTTAAACTGTGCATCCAAAATTAGGGGAGGAGTGGAGAGATCAGGTTTCAAGAGGGTTTTGTAATAAATGGCCTCTGCCCTAAATTGTAGGGCCCCCATTAGTGTGGGGATTGGGGACAGGGGCAATAACTGCTGTTGGGAATTCAACAGGAGAGGAGGCCTGGGGTTGCAGGTGGAGACGCACAGTGCCTTAAGTAACTCCCAAAGGGAATAGTGGACCTTGAATGACCCCTAGTAACAGGAGGCTTAGTTTTTAACTAAAGGTGATACAGAACATCTGGCACTTCCGACTTCCCTTCTTAGGAGTATCCTGATAACCCGATGGAAAGTGGCCTGGGTGGTAAGGAAAAAGCAACGTGGAAACAATTCAGGTTTCATCCATATAAGAAAGACAGTTTTTTCCCAGGTGTGGGTCCTCCCTCTTGGCAGTAGCAGAGAAGTTTTTGAAAGATAAATGATGCTTTTATTGTGTCATTTGGCCTTTGTTTGGCGCTTGATACAGCCCAGGGTTTGCTCTTCTAAAATCTGTCACTAGACAGACGTGTGCCGCAGCCAGTGTGGAGAACATGGGGCAGGAGAGAGGAAGAACCAGGTGTCCCCATGCCCCAGACCAGTGCTGATGTGCTACCAGAAACGGGTTTGCAAGATTAAGCACCCTCCTCCTGCTTCCCCTGAATTCTAATTATTGTTGCGAGGATCTGTTGAAGTAGTAAAAGCTGCTGGCAACCAAGACACATAAAAGCTAAACTCCAGTTGCTGTGTGTAGTTTCCAACACTTATTTATTATCTCTATTTAATAATAAACCTCCCTCCCCACAGTTAGGTGTTGTAAAGTCTATCCTTTCTCTCTCTCAAAATTACTATGGAGAAAATGCTACGCAAATAGTTTTGCATAGACGGCGGGGCTAATTAACCTGTCCTTTTCACCTCCGACCTCTAATAGTTACAAACAAACTGTATGACACAAGTAGACACTGGAATAGACATACAAATGGTGCTGCTGGGTGGAATTTCATTGTTGTTGTTGTTGTTGTTGTTTGATGATATTTGTGATGCTTGAGTAATTTATTCATGGCTAAGATCACAGAAACATAATGCTAACAATGGTTGAAATCAACCTCGTCCTCTAGTTTTAAGAACACGCCACATTCTTGAACTCCTGCAGGTAACCTTACTAAGATTCTCTTCTGAATTTTTATTGCTATATATTAGGAACAGAGTGATTAACACTAGTGAGCTAGATGATTTGACAATATATATCTGAGAAAAGGAAACTGGAAATGCATCTGAGAAAAAAAAAGTCCACAGCCACTGAATCTGAGACAGTTTAGAAAATGAGACAGCTCCAGTAAAGTCCAAATGCACGTAAGAACTCTCTAACAGAGGCCACTCAC
The DNA here is from genome assembly GCF_000951045.1 of Mandrillus leucophaeus. Classification (NCBI taxonomy): domain Eukaryota; kingdom Metazoa; phylum Chordata; class Mammalia; order Primates; family Cercopithecidae; genus Mandrillus; species Mandrillus leucophaeus. The sequence continues at coordinate 654,957 of NW_012104588.1, forward strand.
CTTTCTCATGTAAGAGTATGTGGAAAGCTTGTAATAGGAGAGAAAAATAATGAATAATTAATTCCCACTACAGGAAGTCTCCTAGGGCAAAATGAAGTTAAGACTTAAAACGATGGGGAAATGCCCCCCAGGCATAATATTTTGGGGAGATTTCTTTTCTCTAAAATATTATATATTAGAATCTTACAGTAGCTCCATGATTCCTTAAACAAAAGGAGGCTGCTTGAAATGGTTTGGCTCTGTGTCCCCACCCACATCTCACCTTGAATTGTAATAATCCCCACGTGTCAAGGGTGGGACCAGGTGTAGATAATTGAATCATGGGCGCCGTTTCCCCCGTGCTGTTCTCGTGATACTGAGTTCTCACAAGATCTGGTGGTTTTATAAGGGGCTTCTCCCTTCACTCAGCTCTCATTCTCGCTCCTGCCACCCTGTGAAGAGACGCCTTCTGCCATGATTGTAAGTTTCCTGAGACCTTCCCAGCCATGCGGAACTGTGAGTAAATTAAGCCTCTTTTCTTTATAAATTACCCACTCGCAAGTGTTTCTTCATAGCAGCATGAGAATGAACGAATACTATACTTGTGTACATGTTGTATTGTTTATTAGCCTGCAGATAGCATTTTTTGTGTCGATAATTTTATGAAACCGTTTCTACCCGCCTCTCCTTGCTATATCCTCTGTTCCTTATTCCTAAATTTCCATAATTTTCTTGTCACTAAGAAAACCTGGATAGTTCACTCTAAGCACGGATAAGTAAGAGTATCACACAGCATCAGCAGCAACAGAGCAGTTGGAAAAGAAGGAAATTCATCTCCCAGGTCTCTAACCCGACTTCCAAGGCCCAGCCCAGTGCCTGGTTCACAGAAGGAATTCACTGTTTCTACTTATGTTGAATGTCTGCTGTGCATATACAAACTGAAATATGCAAACTAGAATAGTCTGTGTTTGACAAGCATTCTGTAAGGGATGTGCTTACCAGAAAGATAATGGCCAAGATGTTGGCCACCCAGATGTCAGTTGGGGTACTGCTTCCTAATCCCTAAAAGGAGTTTTTTTTAAGGCTTCAAAATGGTTACTTGAAAAGAACTAAGGTCACATGACAACAAGTATATCCCTGCCCCCTCCCCCCAAGGAGGCCTACGTGTCTATCCCCAGGTACACACATAAACATACGCACACCTATGATCCACAGGGGTGACTGCAGGACATTAACTTCCAACCCCTTCCCAACAGGAATCTGAACCAGCAGACAAAGTACTGCCGGGTCCTTGCTGCAGCCTCTTCCCCCACCCCCTTTGATGGTCCTGGTTCTGCATCATTGTACTTGCATATCATTCACTCATTATTTCTTCAGTGCTTCATTCACTAGTCATCAGGCATTCCTGAAAGGCTGACTGTGGGGTTCTGGTAAGATGAAAAGGACTGCTTATTTCTCTCACAGTGCTTAGGGCATAGACAAGGGATAAAGACCCTGAAGAAGGTGCTGGGCAAAGGGAATGGGGAAGCATGACGTGCATAGTCTGGAAGCAGGAGAGGAGCCAGCATAGCCCTCAGTGGAAACCTGGAGGAGATCTAAGCTGGAGGATGGGGTGGGAGGAGCAGGAGGCTACTCACAGTGGGGCTCCTCCTGTATGATGCTAGAAGCTTCTGCTTTGTCCTGAGAGCAACAGGGAGCCATGGGTGGGCTTGCAGCAGGAGACAGAGGAGCTAGTCTGTGTTTCAGAAAGATATCTCCAGACCTTGGAGGACATAAAGCCTGGCAGAGGGAAGGCACTGTCAGAGACTTTTCCCTTGTCATTCTCTAGAATGAGGGAGGAGGAAGAACCAGTTTGGAAGGGAGGCTGACAAGCTTCATTTTTGAAAATGGATCTGCATTTGGGTATCTCTGGAGATGCCAGTAAGGTTGTCGGGTACAGAGTCTGCAGCTCAGAGACCAGCAGGCATCCTGAACAAGACAGATCCAGGCAGACAGAATGGCTTGTAGGAGAACTTGGCAGAGGGCATGACCAAGAAGAGTTCAGAGGCACTGGCCAGTTCCGTGCGACTGCATGGGGGCATGGTATGTGATAAGACTTTTGGATAAATAGATCAAATAAAAGAAAGTTTTAAGTATCAGTAACAGAATTTTAGAAAAAAATCCTGTGAGCAGTAGAGAATTCCTGGAGTTTGTGGGTTCTGTGGTGTTGTTGACTTTTACCAAGGAAGTGATAGAATCAAAGCCGCAGTGTCCTGAGGTCCCGGGAACTCCAGGCTGACTTCCATCCTCAAAGCAAAACTGTGTTGTGATTCTCTCTAAATCCAGGTCTGCAAATCAGGCCTCCAGTCTCAAGGGGGTATCTTCCATGCTAAAAATAGATAAGTGGAATGCAATGGAATAGCTATGAAAGTGACATCGCACAACCCTTCCAAGTGTATATTTGGCTTGTCACCTGTTACTAATTTTAGTTCATTAGAAATCAGGCACAAAATGTGGCGACGCTTGAGGCTATGAAAATGGCTGCAGGCCCTGCAGTCAGACCATGTCACACGTGCCCTTTTCAGTTATGCATACATGCTGCAGTCGGGTGCTTGCTGCACAGCCAGTGGTGTTTCTGGGGACCCATTAGCACTATGAAACCCTAATGTCTTCTGACCCATTCAAGAAATATGGCTCTACTTATTATAGTTCACAGTTCAGTATATTTGCTTGTAGGTTAATTCACTGAAAATGGATGCTCTGTCTACCTCTTGCTAAATAAAAATTAGAGAATGATGGCCAGGTGCGGTGGCTCGCGCCTATAATCTCAACACTTTGGGAGGTGGGCAGATCGCTTGAGCCCAGGAGGAGACCAGACTGTGTAACATGATGAAACCCCATTTCTACAAAAAATATGCACCTGTTGTCCTAGCTACTCAGGAGGCTGAGGTAGGATTGCTTGAGCCAGGGAGGTCGAGGCTGCAATGAGCCATGGTCGCGCCACAGCACTCCAGCCTGGGTGACAGAGCAAGACCCTGTCTCAAAAAAAAAAAAATATATATATATATATATGTATATATATGTGTGTGTGTGTGTGTGTGTATATATATGAGGCCATTGTTTGTTGCTGTTGTCATGCGTGCAGGAGTGAGAAGGGTGGAAAGAGTAGAACAAGGGGTTTGATCTGTAACTGACTAACAATCAATTGAGGTAACTCACTACCTTCAGACTAGTCAGGAGGCTATTGTTTTGGACTAGGCTCCTGCACTAGGCCCCAACAGACTAGACCAAAAATCAGAATGAAGTCATTCATGCTGACGTTCCACATTGCCAAGCCAAACCTGAGTTGTTAACCGACCTCCAGAGCAGTCCAGAACAATCCGGAGACAGAGAAAGCCAAATTTCCCAAGCAGGCCAGTTTCAATCTGCATGGTAACGAAGTTCCCTCTACTCTCTCCCTTCCAAGGGAAAGTGACCTGATGTTAACCAATCAGTTATTTCTCTACTGTTCTGTTCCCCATTTCCACCTTGCAAGGAAAGTAACTTTGAAATGACCAATCAGCTTTTTGGTCTTTGTCCCTGCTTTCTTCAGCCCTTCTCTGTATGAAACCACCCTCCTCTACTCAACCCATTGGAACACTTCTTCTATTTCATCGGATGAAGTTTGCTGGATTCTGGAATTACAAATAAAGTCAATTAAGATCTTAAAACTAAACCTGTAATAAGGTTTGATGCTCTGAACTATTTTTACTCCCAATACTTCTGGCACCAAATATGTGGGTTTTTCCATACCAATAACCAGTTCTCTAATTGTCTATACACCAGCTGGGTATCAAACAATCCACTTCTGACACTACCTGGTCTAACCCAGCAGATCCCATGGGTTAAGGGATCAGCCCCTTAAGACTACCCCCATTTCAAATGCTAACCACAAGTCCTGGACCTCCCATACTTATAAATCAGAGGTTTCCATGACTGAGCTTGATTGATTTGATTGATAGACACATGCACACACACACGCAAAGAGAGTCTCTGTCACCCAGGCAGGAGTGTAGTAGCATGATCATGGCTCACTATGCTGCCACCTCCCGGGTTCAAGTGACCTCCCATCTCAGCCTCCAGAGTAGCTGGGATCACAGGTGTGTTCCACCACACCTGGCTAAACTTTTATTTCTTCTAGAGACAGTGTCTCCCTGTGTTGCCCAGGCTGGTCTTAGACTTCTGGGCTCCAGCAATCCTTCCATCTCAGCCTGCCAAAGTGCTGAGATTATAGGCCTGAGCCACCGCTCCTGGCTCAAGTTCAGTAATTTGCTAGAACAGCTGACAGAACTCGGGGAAAACAGTTTACTTACTATTGCTAGTTTATTATAAAGGAAATTACAAAGAATATGAGTGAACATGCAGATGAAGAAGTACATAGGGCAGGCAAGGTCCAGAAGGGTCCTGAATATAGGCACTTCAGCCCCACTGGGGAGTTGGAGTGTGCCACCCTCCTGGCATGTGGGTGTGCTTGCTCACTCGCCCAAAAGCTGCTTGGCAGACCCCTTCGTGTAGGAGTTTTTATGGAGGTTTCATTATATGGGTATAATTGATTAAATCTGTGACTGTTGGTGATTTTCAAAACCTCTAGTCCCTCTCCTTTCCCCAGGGGGCCTAAGGGTGGGGCCAGATGTTCCAACCTTGTAATCACAAGGTCAGTTCCTCTGGCCACCAGCCCCCATCATGAAACCGTCTAGCGATCAAGGAAGAATAATCTCATAAGTGTAAACTCAAGCATGGTTAAAAGGGACTTATGAAAAATAAATGATGCTCTTCTCATTTCTATCACTCAGGAAATTCCAAGGGTTTTCAAAGCTCTGTGCTAGGAACCAGGGAGGATGACCAAATATATGTTTATTATATCTCAATATCACACTTCCCAGTGTTCACCCTCACTCCTGCCCCTCCTCTGCCCTAAACCAAGTACTTCGGTGTCACAAGCAGAACTATGCCATAAAAGGCCCGTGGGGGCTTGCTCTGGGTTGCTTGCCTGGACAAGGTCCTGGATGGGACTGAAGGCCTTTCCTCTTTCTCCAGGGAGAAGAGATGCACTTAAACCCAGGGTCCCACAGGCTCAATGGGTCTCCTTCCAAAACCAGATTCCAATGAGCCCTCAGATTCTCCAAATACTGGGCAGCTGGATTTCCCACTGTCCGCAATCTGAGGACATCTAATATACCTGTAGACTGTTCTCCCACTGAAAAGGTGGTTCTTGCTCTTGTCCATTAAAGAAGAGAGGTGGCAGAGAGTTGGAGGAGAGAGCCTCCTTCCCTGGCATGTCCACCCAGGGGTCCCCAGGAACATCCCGGCTGTGGCCCACACCTCTCTGTGTGGTGAAGAGGGGTATCGGATGCCTTCTCTTTCCAACCTTGGCTTAGAAGTTTCCCCCAGGAAAGTCTGTGCCTTCACTTATACCATGTGGGCTGTTTGATTCCTCACAGCTGCTTCTGGGAAGGATGGGAGAAAATCAGAGATTCTCCTTGTACACGAAGTGGCATTTGCAACTGCTCTGTGAACTACAGTAACCCAAAGTCCCCCAAACAAGAAATATTGGAGCAGTTTTGATTCTGATCTCTCCTTCATTCTCTCATCGGCAGTAACCAACCGTTTATCAAATTTGCCCGAGACAGTGCTGGTTGATACCCACCTTCTGGCGTGGTTATTAATAGTGCTTCACTTTCTTTCTCAGAGGTGTCCGGGTTTGGATGAGAAATTATATGGGCTCCCCGTTCATCTCCAACCTGTCAACAGTTGCTGAGAACTCCTCCTCTGAAGTGTTCTCACCTCGCCTAGCCCTTTTTTTCTCCAGTCTCAGGGCTGCCATCCCTGTTCAAGTTTCAGTGCCTGTTGCCCATCTAAACTGCGTCAGCCTCATGTCTCTTCCAATCCTCCCTGTACACCTCTCCTTTAAAACAGTGCTTTCAACCTGTAGCATCCACGCCCAAGCGCTTACAACGATGCCCGGTCCCCTAGAACTGCTACACCTAAAGAAATTGCCAGCTGCCTTCTAAAGCTGGTTCATCCGGCCAGTCTCTTTCTAAAAGCCACATTTCTCACTGCTCCCAAATGTGAACACTTGGCTATTGTCAGGCTAGCTCATCTCTGAGTTCGTACTCCAAGCAAACGTTCATGTCCACGCTGTTGCTCATGCTGTACTATCTTTCCTTGTCTTTTTCAACCTCCTGGAAGCCCAGATCTTCCATCTACAGTTCAGCTTGCTCTTCTTGCACTAACCCTTAAGTAGAAAAAGCCTGTGTTTCTTAGTCATGAGGATCTGAATTTGACCCTAGATCCATCACTGCCCACTGTATTTCACTGATTATAAGACATATACGTATTTTTTTTCACTTTTAGCGTACCTGGAAATGGAATGTACTTTAGAATCTTAAGCATCTTAGATTCAACAAAGCATAGTAGCCTGTGACTTTGTGTTATGTGACACAAACTCTGTGAGTCTTGGTGACCTTGTCTTCAAAACAATTAACATTTTACCATCGACACTGCTGTGGGAATTACTTGGAATAACCGCAGTTGAGACCCAGTGGGAGAATATCTCCATGAGAATCTGGATCCTGAACCCAGGCATTTTATAATGACTTTCTTTTGAGAAGGCCTGGGCCGCATGGAAAAACTGTTGCAACCGATACCAAAGTTTGTGTCATCAAATTTCAGAACAATTCTCTGCAGTGTACAAAGCCAGAAAGAGAAATCAGTCCCATTCATGGGTGGTTTAACCACAGCTCTCTACAGAGAACTCTGTTCAGAGGAAATAGCTAAAGGGGCCATTTCTCCAGGGGTCATGAGCCAAGTAGCTTTCTGTTGGAAAAGTGTCGTTTGACGGACAAAGCTACAAAAGCAGTTTTGTCCTTAATTCTTCAGTAAAAAATCTTCAAAAGCTGATTTTATGTTAAAAGTCCACAGGTAGGTTTCTGAAGAATTGGGTCACAGGTGCATGTTTTAGTAACATCCAATTGGACAATTTCCATCTTCTTTCTGTATAAAAGTCTGCCCACTCCGAGAAGGTGCTAGCAGCCAGATGCCTGAGGTACAATCAAGCTGATTGGCAAGGGAATCTTTCCTTCTACCTCCCTGTGCTGCTCCAGTGGGTAACAGTCCCAGCTCCAAACTCAGACCATTGAGGATTGTGTTTACCTCTTGCTTTTAATGTGGGTTTTCAGTGAAGGGATCTAGAACATAAGATGGGGGAGGGAGGGCAGGTGGTGAACCCTGCAGTGTAGGATTTGAATTGGAGCTATCAGTAAGTGGGAGATCATGATCTGATATTCTAGCTGTGTCCCTGAAAAAGCTTAGAATCAATAATACCTCATAGCAATAAGCTCGTGTAGGAACCAGATTTTGGTTTCTGAATACTATTGCCTGCCAAAAAGAACCAGAGCTCCTTAGAGAATTGGCAAATATTAGGTCAGAGTTAGGAACATCTTGTGTATCAGAAAGCAAAGATGTGTTCACAGACCATTTAAAAGTCCATGTCAAAAAAATACAGAAGTCAGCTTGGAAAGGATCTCACTGATCAAATCTGAGAAACTTTGAGGATAAAAAAAAATAATCCTGGGAAACGACTGTAATGCATTGTATTTTTAACATTTCACGACTCTATAGTGATTCTCAAAAGACAGAAAGGACCAGCCTGGGCAACATGGCAAAACCCTATCTCTACAAAAAATATAAAAATTAGCTGGGCGTGATGGTTATGTGCCTATAGTCCAGCTACTCAGGAGGCCGAGGTGGGAGAATCACTTCACCCTTGGAGGTCGAGGCTGCAAAGAGCCATGATTTCACCGCTGTACTCCAGCCTGGGTGACAGAGTGAGACCCTGTCTAGAAAAAAAAAAAAAATGCTCTTTTTTTTAAAAAATTTTTTTGTTATACTTTAAGTTCTAGGGTACATGTGCACAACGTGCAGGTTTGTTACATATGTATACATGTGCCATGTTGGTGTGCTACACCCATCAACTCATCATTTACATCACGTGTAACTCCCAATGCAATCCCTCCCCCTTCCCCCCTCCCCACAATAGGCCCGGGTGTGTGATGTTCCCCTTCCCGTGTCCAAGTGTTCTCATTGTTCAATTCCCACCTATGAGTGAGAACATGC
>NW_012104588.1:669424-671328 GCF_000951045.1 Mandrillus leucophaeus
TGTGTGTTTTAAGTAGACACAGGGTTTCACTGTGTTAGCCAGGATGGTGTCGATCTCCTGACCTCATGATCCACCTGCCTCAGCCTCCCATAGTGCTGGGATTACAGGCGTGAGCCACCATAACACGCTCTTCTTTTATAAAAAATTATAATCCAGTTATGTGTAGGCTAAATTTTAGGAAAGCACCATTTCATAACTCAATGTAATGATTGATTCAAGCGATGATCATCAATGAATAATATGACCCACTGGGAGAAAAGACTAGAGGGAAAGGCTGCTTACAGAATGTCACAGGTTACTGATTAATTACAAGGCAAAAGCTTGCCTTTGCATTGCTATCTATCAGTCTTCACCTCATCTGCCTCCCATTGTGCGTGCCATGACAGTTAGTGGAGCAACCTAACCCTGTGAGTCCCTGGTCTGATGCCATAGGAGGGACACCCATAACAAAATTTGCTGGAAGCATCTCACCTGAATCAAATCCTGGCCAGATGGTCAGAGCACTCCAGAATGTGGGATTTTTTTTTTGAGACAGAGCTTTGCTCTGTCCCCCAGGCTGGAATGCAGTGGCGCAATCTTGGCTCACTGCAACCTCTGCCTCCTAGGTTCAAGCAATTCTCGTGTTTCAGCCTCCTGTGTAGCTGGAACTCCAGGCATGCACTACCACGCCCAGGTAATTTTTGTATTTTTAGTAGAGACAGTGTTTCACCATGTTGCCCAGGCTGGTCTTGAACTTCCGACCTCAAGTGATCCTCCCACCTCAGCCTGACAAAGTGCTGTGATTACAGGCGTGAGCCACCACACCCAGCCAGGATGTTCTGCAGGTCTTCAAAGAGTTGGAGTTCAAGAACAGAGGCAGAGTACAGGGAAAATAGAGACAGAACAGCCAAATCTAGGTGTCAACCTTGATTGGATTCTGGGTCAAAAGCTACCAAGGACATTCTGGAGGACAATTAGGAAACTTTGAGTCCAGATTGCATGTTAGATCACTCTGTTGAATTAATGTTGATTCTCTTATCAGGGGTGAGGATGGTGTTATGGTGAGGTAAGAGGATGGCTCTATTCTGAGTGATGCAAGATCCAACATTTAGGCATGAAATGCCATGACAGCTGCCTACTTTAGCAAAAGGGAAGGGGTATGTGTGTGTGTGTGTGTGTGTGTGTATGTGTATATGTGTGTGCGTGCGTGCATATAAATAGAGGAAGTAGCTGCGGCTAGATGGTGAATCTACGTGAAGAGTATCCAGGTGTTCATTGTACTGTTCTTTCAACTTTTCTGTGGGTTTGAAAATTTTCAAAACAAGACAAAAAATGTTTTTTCAAAGACCGTTCAAGAGGATAGGAAATAGAAATGAGTCTTATTAAAGAGCCATATAAAAGACTGTTTCCTTCTATTTCCTTTTGCCCACGACTGTGACCCTCAGTGCTAGCGATTTCTCCTTTCCATAAACTTTTGTTTGACTTAAAATCATTGTGTCACCACTGAGCAGGGAATCTCAATAATGGCTGACATATCTGGTAGCAAAAGGAAATGAAATATTTTTATTTTCTCAGAGAACTAAAGCTTATCTTCCAAATCAAATTTCTTTTTTTTTTTTTTTTGAGATGAAGTCTTGCTCTGTTGCCCAGGCTGGAGTGAAGTGATGTGGTTCTGGCTCACTGCAACCTCCATCTCCCAGGTTCAAGCAATTCTCCTGTCTCAGCTTCCCAACTAGCTGGGACTACAGGCATGGGCCTCCACACCCAGCTAATTTTTGTATTTTTAGTAGAGAAGGGGTTTTACCATATTAGCCAGTCTGGTCTCAAACTTCTGGTCTCAAATGATCCACCTGCCTTGGTCTCCCAAAGTGCTGGGATTACCGGCATGAACCACTGTGCGCAGCCTCAAATTTCTTTTTTTTTTT
>NW_012104588.1:672605-681532 GCF_000951045.1 Mandrillus leucophaeus
TTGGGGCAGTAAGAGAGACAACTCGGAACTCCAGCTTAACTTGGGCTGGTAGATAAAGAGCTTCCATCCTATCCTGAAGAGTTTGAACTGTATCCTGAAGGCAATGGGAAGCCAGGAGGAGACTTTGGAGATAAATAATATGATCATCAGGTGCTTGTCTTAGAAAGGTAAGTCTAGTGGTGGAGTGGCAGGAGATTTGGAAGGAGATGAGCCAGCAAGATTGGTTAATACATTTTTGTAATAGTGCTGGTGAGAGATGCTGAGCACCTAAACCAAGACGAAGTAGAGACAGAGAAAGGGTGGATGCAAGAGACAGTTTGTAGATTACAAAAATAGGGCATGGTGACAGAATGAATGCTAGGAAGTGACACAGAGGGGTCATCAGAGATGATGTATTAGGATTCTCCAGAGAAACAGAACCAATAGGGTGAGAGTGTGTGTGTGTGTGTGTGTGTGTGTGTGTGTGTGTGTGTGTGTATTGAGAGAGAGAAAGGAGTTCTCTATTATAAGGAAACTCCATTGTGGGTGTGCAAAAGTCCAAAACCCGCAAGGTAGCTCACAGGCTAGAGATTCTATCAGAAGTTGATCTTGCAGTCTTGAGTTCAAAGGCAGGTCTGGAAAGAATTCCTTCTTCCTCAGTGGAGTTTGTGTTTTCTCTTAATGGCCTCCATTGATTGGCTGAGGCCCATGTATCTTATGGAGGGTAATCTGCTTTCCTCAAAGCTCACCAGTTTGAATGTTAATCGTACCCTAAAAAATACCTTCACGGTGACATCGAGACAACTAGACAGCCTAGCCAAGGTGATACGTAAAATTAACCATCACCTTTAAGACATTGGTTGTATTTGGGTGCCGTTAATAATTAATAATATATGGAATAGAGGATAAAAGATCAGTTGAGGGGAGAAAAAGAACATCATTTCGATGTTGAATTTCAGCTGGCGATGTCCAGTGGTCACTTAGGACAGAAACTCGGAAGATAGATTTTTCTAATGAACTCAATTTAGACATCTTAGTGGATCCACGTGGTGGTGGTGGGTTCGTTAATGCATTTGCCGCCAATTACCAGATGCTGGCTGGCTTCACTCACACTTCTGGCGGTTGGCAAGTGCTGCTGGCTAATGTGCCTCAGTTGTCCTCCACGTAGCCTCTCCCAGCTCAGCCTTCCTCACTTGGCAGCTGGGGTTCCATAAGAGCAAGCCTGATGTATACGCATGTATCAGCCTCCGCTTGGGCCACATTTTCTAATGATCCCATAGCCAAAGCAAATCATATGGCTAAGCTTAGGGTTGACGTTGAAGGGGGCAACACACAAGCCTAGAATTCATCAAAATCCATTAACATAACAATGGAACACATGTTGGCCGGACTTGGTGGCTGAGGCCTGTAATCCCAGAACTTTGGGAGGCCAAGAAGGGCGGATCACCAGGTCAGGAGATAGAGACCATCCTGGCTAACACGGTGAAACCCCATCTTTACTAAATACAAAAAAATTAACTGGGCGTGGTGACGGGCGCCTGTAGTCCCAGCTACTCGGCAGGCTGAGGCAGGAGAATGGTGTGAACCTGGGAGGCAGAGCTTGCAGTGAGCCGAGATTGCACCACTGCACTCCAGCCTGGGTGACAGAGTGAGACTCCATCTCAATTAAAAAAAAAAACAAAGCATGGAACACATGTTAAACAGAGTCTAGAATTCATTAAGATCCATTAACATAGCAATGGAATACATGTTAAATGGCAATGAAGAAAAAGAGAATAGAGTAACAAGGCAGATAATTACATTGGAAGAGAAGGCCGTAGTAGACAGGGTGGTCAGAGAAGTGACTTTTGAGCAGACACTTAAATGAAGTAAGGCAGCCAGTCATGTGAAATTCTGCAGGCAAGCCCATGCCAGACAAAGTGAACTGCAGGGGTGAAGCCAGAACCAGTTTGAAATGCTCAAGAAACAAGAAGAGCAGAGTACACCAGGGCTGGGGGTGGAAGAGCAATGGAGATGAGACTGGAGAGGTGGCAGAGAGGACCACAGTGCAGGGCTTTGCAGACCATGGAAGGAGACTCAATTTTATTCTAAATAGTGATGAGAAACCAATGAAAGATTTTGTGCAAGAAGGGACTTGATCCAATTTTCATCTTTATTTATCTTTTCGAGGCAGAGTCTCACTCTGTCACCCAAGCTAGAGTGCAGTGGCGCAATGTTGGCTCACGGCAACCTCACTGCAACACATCCTGGGTTCAAGCGATTCTCTTGCCTCAGTCTTCTGAGTAGCTGGGATTACAGGTGCATGCCACCACACCTGGCTAATTTTTGCATTTTTAACAGAGAAGAGGTTTCACCATGCTCGCCAGGCTGGTATCGAACTTCTGACCTCAAGTAATCCACCTTCCACCTTCCACCTTCCCAAAGTGCTGGGATTACAGGCATGAGCCACCGCGCCTGGCCAATTTTCATCTTTAAAAGATGGTTCTGATTACTGATGAGGCAACATGCATGGAGACTGGGTGATCTGGTAGGGGCTACTGCAGTAGTCACATAAAGAGAGAATGGTAGTGGTGGAGGTGCCAAGAAGTGGTTGAATTTGGACGACCAGAAGAGGTAGAAACATTACATGTTCATGGAGTAGATGTGGAATGTCAGGGACACAGGGGGGTCAAGAATGATGCCTGACAACTGAGCAAGACAGGAAATAATGAGGAGAGAAAATCAGGCATTCTTTTCTGGACATGCTGTATTTCACCTGCCTAATACATATGCGAGTGGAGACACCAAGTAGAAGATCAAATAGGAAGACCTTAAGCTCAAGGGAGAGAAAGTCAGCATCTAAATGGCATGATGGCCACGAGAGTATGTGGGATAAATTGGAAGATGTCGTAGAAGATGCAGATGTTCTCTGCCAACCATTGGGTTTTCACAATGAAATAAGAAGTGATGAATAGAAGGAATGGCTGCAGGGAGCTTCGAAAGAGAGGAGTTTTGAGAAAGTGGTTTTAGGTCAGGATACAAGAGACTGAATTCATTAGGGAAGGGTGGCAGGATGGATGTGAAGGGGCTGCCAGCTTCTGAAGACTGTGATAAAGTGAGAGCTATATTGGTTGTGTTTCTCCAGCAATATTCAGCTGCTCAAATACAGGGCATTAGTCAGAGGTCCTCAGAGAAACAGATCCAATAGGATATATGTGACCAGAAAGAAACAGATTATAAGGCATTGGCTCACATAATTATGGAGGTTGATTATGGATACTTGATTAAGTCCCACAAGCTTCTGTCTGCAAGCTGGAGACCTAAGAAAGCTTGTGATATAATTCCAAGGCCTGAAAGCCAGAGAGCCATGGTGTAGATTCCAGTCCGGGTCAGAAGGCCTGAGAACCAGGTGCTCCAAGGACAGGAGAAGACCAATAAGCCAACTCCAGCAGTCAGGCCTAGAGTGGACTCAACCTTCCGCTGCTGATAGATTGGATAATGCCCACCCACATGGCTTTACTCAGTTCACCAGTTCAAAGGCTTATCTCTTCTGGATACACCCTCAGAGACCACCCAGAAATAATGTTTGAGCAGTTATCTGGGCTTCCCATGGCTCACTCATGTTGACACATAAAATTAACCATCAAATACAGACTTAGAGAGTTGGATTTAGCTGTGGGTGGGATTTTTGAAGACAAATGGAGGGAGGGAAGGGATGAGGAGGGAGCTGAGGGTATATACAAATGAAATTATACTTATGGACCAGAGATTCTAGACTGTGGAAGGGAGGGAGCAGGGGGCATTGAAGAAAGTGGTGGCCTCACTGGTTTGGAAGTCATCATGGGGTAGCGTTGTTGAAGTGTCACTAGAGGGACTGTGCTGAGAAAAAGTGGAAATGAAATAGTTTGGGAGCAGCAGGCCAGAGTTTGGTTGGGAAGATTACTAGGAGTAAGGAGGTCAAAGGACCCAAGAAGCCAGGGCACTGGGTGGACTGTCTATGAGAGGGAAGTCTCCAAAACAGTGGTGCAGAGAAAGACAGCCAAATGCTTGTATGAGGAAGGGGCGAGGACAGTCTGTTCCAATAGCACCGCTTCAAACAGTGTGGGGTTTTCAGAAAGGAAGGAAGAGCAAGGGTCTGGAGGGGCTAAGAGAATAATCACCTCACCCCAGGCCCAGTGGCAGAGAGCTGGGATCCAAACAACCCTCACTTGAGAAGGTTGCTGGGAACACAATGGTTTTCAGTTAGGGGTAGAAGGTCAGAGGAACTTAAGAGGTGCAGGTGACAGACCATTCGCTGCAGAGGGCGCAGGCCAATGAGGAGAGAGGAGGACGCCTGCTGAGCGTAATGAAAGGGAGGATAATCTTTTCTGACCCTTTTCAGGCACAAATGAAATCAACAAAGCTCACACGAACAGTTAGGAGTTACATGAATCCAAGTTTTGCTTCCTCCCAGATTCTTACCATGTTTTGAATTACTGAGTTTGCCAAATAAGAACCATGTGAAAATTAGTTATTATAGGTAATATCATTTATTACACTTTAATTATATAAGGCTCTTTGAAGAAATAGACATATCTTACAGGTTTCATCTGTCTTCAGACATCAAAGTTATATATTCTAATTCAAGTTCATTAGAAATTAGTTCAAAAAAACGGGATTCCAAGCAAGAATGTATGTTAAATCACATGTAACATCCACTCAGGCCAAGCTATTCTGACCTAGCAATGATAGCGCACCTAACACAGCAGTTGCAATGGTGACTACTGCTTGGTTGAGTTTGCCATGGACCATTGTCATCCTCCAGGATCTGTCTTTTTCCAGGGCCCACGCTTGTGAATTAAATGGCAAAATGATGGGGTCCATCACCCTGCATCTTCTGGTCCTTCAGGGATGACACTAATTTCTGCCATTCACCTTGGAATGCTGTATCACTGCGGATTCACTGTCTATGGTCATAGAGGGGATTCATTTCAGAAGATTCCCCTTGGTCCTCTCTATGATGATCGTCTTACCCTAAGCCTGGGAACCAATAAATGAAGCATGTCTATTTCCATTATACATTTGGGGTCCAGAGAAATGACCACTGGATGAGTCTGCAGACGCAGTGGACACATCATAAATAAGCAGGATCTGGGCCAGTCTCCATGTTTTACCTACTCGAATATTCCCCGCTCTGATGGGGGCACCAGATGCTGGTTTGTGTCTCTAGGTATTAATGCTTACTAAGACCTCGTGCAGCAGTCACTCAAATGTTTGGATAACCCTTGATATTCAGTTACCCAAGTAGATCTCTTTGGTAAAGGCCTGGGAGACCCAGGACCTCACCCTCTTGCTGTGTGATTTTGCAGGGCTCTGCCTCCTAGGGCCACAGTCTTGTCTTTAGTCAGTGCACCTGGGGCCAAACAGTGGCTCAAGCCCAGAAACTGACTTTTTATTGGTGACTCTCAGGTTCCCGATCAAGCATCCTTGATTTCTTTTGGTTATACAGACTGAACAATCTCTTCTTGGCTGCCCATCTGTTTTGTTCCTACGGATGCAGTAACGCAATAGAATTTTCAGTTAACTCCCTTGAGTGTTATTTTTGGCCAGGGGAAGAATTTTCTGAATTTGGAGAGAGAGTCTTTGTGAATATTTCTTGGCCAGAGAGGCAGACTGTGACAGTGACAGCTAACTGTCCACCAAAGCATCATTCTCCCCTTACGTATGGTATAGTTGCTACTGAAAGGGCAGTTGTCCAGCCTGAAGCTGCATTTCCCAGCAGCCACTGCATCCATTTCTCAGCATCCCTTGCATGTAAGTCATGCCACATGATTAGGTCTTGCTAGTGGATTGGGAGCAGAAGTGAAGTCACTTCCAGGCGGAAAAGGTTAAGAAGTGAATGTCCTTATTCACCGATTCAATGGACTGTTTGTTTCCTTTCTGCCAGCTCTGCCCAGCTCCACCCAGGGAGATCTTGGAAGCTAAATGTAGAAGAAGGCAGATCCCCTGTCAGTCTGGGTCCCTGAAGAGCCACAGGGAGTAACTACCACTCTCCCAACATGACGTCGATGTTGGACTGTTACAGAAGCAAAAAATCATCTTTCGTTATATTAAGTGGTTGAAACATAGGAATTTGTTGGCTAAAGCAACTAGAGGTACTCTAATACATACTCTATAAGTTCTATATCAAATATAAAAAAATTATTTCTGTCTAAATAGATTTTTATCTTTTTTTTTTTTTTTTTGAGACTGAGTCTTGCTCTGTCGCCCAGGCTGGAGTGCCGTGGCACGATCTTAGCTCACTACAACCTCCGACTCCCTGATTTAAGCAATTCTCCTGCCTCAGTCAACTGAGTATCTGGGATTACAGGCATGCACCACCATGCCCAGCTATTTTTTAGTAGAGACGGGGTTTCACCATGTTGGCCAGGATGATCTCAATCTCCTGACCTCATGATCCACCCGCCTCGGCCTCCCAAAGTGCTGGGATTACAGGTGTGAGCCACTGCATTCAGTGATTTTTAACAAATTTTAAAGGTGTATTTGTGATGGTCTGACGTAAGAGTAGAGACGATGTGACATGAAATTCACTCCGAGGGGCCCAAGGGATGTCTTATGAGGCTCAGCAGTTATTCCTTACAACAGCTGAAAATAATATTCAAAGCCAGCCCTCTGGACCTGTGGGTTCCACATCTGTAGATTCAACCAAGCAGACTGAAAATATTTGAAAAAATGTTGCGTCTACATTGAACATGTACAGACATTTTCCTTGTTATTGTTCCCTAAACCATATAGTACTACAACTATTTACATAGCATTTACACTGTACTAGGTATTATAAGTAACCTAGAGTATGTATAGGAGGATGTGTCATTATATATCAGGGACTTGAGCATCCTTGGATTTTTGGTATCCATGGGGGGGTCCTGCAGCCAATCCCCCATGGATACCAAGGGATGACTGTTATAAAAGGCAGTGATAATACAATCAACACACAATTTTCTCTGTCCACACCTTGTTAATATAAGTGGTTGTTTTCACTATGGGTCCCTGGATGCTGCCTCTCTTACCTGCCTCCTCAGGTTCCTTGGCCTCCTCCATCCCCCAAGCTCTTGGAAGCTTGGTCCACTCAGCACCAAGACAGTCAACTGACTCCACACGGGCCTTGTATTTTCCACCCCTGAAGACTAACCAGCTGTGTATCTGGAGTCTTAAGATCCTCCCACCAGAGATTTCCACGAAATGCTACCTTCAGGGCATGTGAATTTGTTTCCTGTTGCTGCTGTCACAGGGTACCGCAAATGTGGTAGTTTAAAGCAACAGAAGTTAGTTTTCTTACATGTTTGGAGGTCACCGTCTGAAATGAGCTTCATGCTTCTAAAATCAAGGTGCCAGCAGGGCTGCTTTCTCCCGAGGGCCTCCTGCCTTTCCAGGCTTGCAGAGGTTGCTGGCATTCCCCGGCCTGTGGCCCCTTTCTTGCCTCACTCTTACTCTTGCTTCCATTGTCACATCTCCCACCCGTGCCTCTGATTTTCTGCCTCCCTCTTTGAAGACCCCTTGGGATTGCAATGAACCCACTTGGATGTCCTAGAATAATTGCTTCATCTTGAGACTATTTATTTATTATTTATTTATTTATTTATTTTTGAGACAGAGTCTAACTCTGTCACCCAGGCTAAGTGCAGTGGTGCAATCTTGGCTCACTGCAACCTCTGCCTCCCAAGTTCAAGCGATTCTCCTGCTTCAGCTTCCTGAGTAGCTGGGACTACAGGCACACGTCACCATGCCAGGCTAATTTTTGTATTTTTAGTAGAGACAGGGTTTCACTATGTTGGCCCAGCTGGTCTTGAACTCCTGACCTCGTGATCCACCTGCCTCCGCCTCCCAAAGTGCTGGGATTACAGGTGTGAGCCACCGCACCTGGCGTCAAGACTCTTAATCACATCTGCTGAGTCCCTTTTGCCATAGGTAACATTCACAGATTCTGGGGATTAGGACGTGTGGTTATCTGTGTTAGGCCATTATTCAGCTCACCTCTGGGTAGGATATAACTTCTTAAGTGGCTTTGAAAGGCATCAGGTAGGCCAGGCACAGTGGCTCACATCTGTAATCCCACCATTTGGGGAATTGAGGCAGGAGGATTGCTTGAGGCCAGAAGTTGGAGACCAGCCTGGACAACATAGCAAGACCCCATCTCTACAAAAAATTTGAAAGCTGAGTGTGGTGGCGTGCACTGGTCACTCTAGCTACTTGGGGGGCTGAGGCGGGAGGATCTCTCGAGCCTAGGAGCTGAGGTAAGCTATGATCATGCCACTGCTCTATAGCCTGGGCAACAGAGCAAGACTCTGTTTCTAAAAAAAATAAAAATAAATAAAGGTACCAGATGGCATGGACACGTGTGGGAGCTGACTCCCCAGGTAGTGAAATTCCACCAGCGGGAAACAGGAGACAGGACCAAGCAGGGAAGATACATTTCTTCCCTCTGGAGGACCGCTCCAAGGCAGGAGTTGCCTGCACAGCCTGTGCAGAGACATCCCACAGAGCCAAGCAGATGCTCCACTGAGCAACTGGCTGGATCTCTTTCTGGCTCACGGTGAAGAGGGTTGTCACAATAAAGCCTTGGCTGGCATCGACTCCCATCCGTTTCCGCCTCGCTCCCGCATCCTTTCTACCCCGGGATTGCATTTCTCAAAGCATCAGCAGTTCATCTCTGCCTTCCTCTCACCTGGGGTGTAGCCCAAATTGAAAGTCACACTTTATTCCTTTATTCATTGAAGAAATCATCACTAAGAACCTACTCTATTCAGATACAGTTCTGATTAACAAAGTGACAGTTATAAATATGAAAAAATTTCTGCTCTCATAGAGCTTCCATTCTAACAGGAAAAGACATACAATAAACAAGAAGACATCATTTAGTGACAAGTGATATTTAAAAGACGGTGATCCAATAAAGGCTAATTATTTTATTAATATATTTGGTGGTGAGG
>NW_012104588.1:682487-686296 GCF_000951045.1 Mandrillus leucophaeus
AAAAAAAAAAAAAAATTCATAATTCTACCATGATGTAAAATATAAAATAAATCTTTCATGCAGACGCTCTCTACTAACCAATAAATGGGACTTCCTCTTGGTCGTGAAGGAAGGTATTTTATTTTAGAAGTTAGATTTTCTTACTATGTTTTACACTTAGCATAATTTAGAATAAGGATGATCAAAGTAGGAGTTATGAAGCTTTAGCTTTCTCAGCTGTTTAACAGACACATTAGGGTATATACCCCTGTTTACTTCCATCGCCAACATATTTTCGCCTCTTTGGTTGGCTATTTGTAGCAGCCATTTTCCCTTCTCATTTCATATGTTTGGTGGATCAGTTTACATCTTGTTCAGACTGTAGCATCAGGAAGAAGTCATGGGCTTTGACATCAGATAATGCACTATTTTATTTAGATTTTCACTTTCTCTTAGATATTAAATGTTTTTAATAACATCATAGAAGGTATTATTTTTACATTTTTTATAATTCATTGTTGGTCCTATATAGAAATGCAGTTTTAAAAAACTGACTTTTTATCTAGTGATCTTGCTAGAATCACTCATTAATTCTAATAGAAAATCCAACGTGATCAGTCAATAAGTGAGGGGCTTCATCGTATCAGCTGTGAATAATAACAGTTGTATATCTTTTCCATTTCTCTTTCTTTTCTTTCTCTTTCTGGCTTGCTGAAGTGGCTGGAACCTCCTCAGTGAGCATAGCATGTCTCTGTTCCCCTTGGCATCAGTCGAGGCAGCTTGAAGGCTGGAGACTGGAATCATGTGAAGTACCTTGTGGTTGGTACTGGGAAGACTTAAATAGACGAGGGTTGGCACAGCTGGGATTCCTTGGGTATCTTTCTCTTCACCATGGTGGCTTTCAGGCTCCAAAAGCACGTGTCCCAAGAGAGAAGGGGAGACAAGCAAAAGTTATGGTGTCACCTTCTATGACTTGGCTCTGTAAGTCACGCAGTATTATTCCTGTCACATTCTATTTATCAGAAGTGAGTAACTAGAGCTGCCCCATATTCAAGGAGAGGACAATTAGACACCACCTTTTCGTGGGAGGAGTATCACAGAATTCATGGATATATTTTAAAAGCAGCACAATCGATCCTCTAGCCCAAATTATTTACATTTCTCCTTCATGCAAAATACACTTGCTTCATCCCAGGACTTGCCAAGTTGTATCTATTAAGAGATCAGGTTTAGGTTTGAGACCCAGGCTGTTGTCATGTAAATCACGTTCCCACATGGGTGAGGCTCCTCGTGGGCAGTTCCTTGAGTGTAGATCATTGATGATCTTTTCTCGAACTGAAGATCTGTGTACTAAAGAGACAAGTCTTCTGTCCCGCTCATGCCACATGCAATGGTGGGTCTGGCATAAGATAACTGCTATAGATCCTCTAACTCACTCAGTGGGGGAAAGAAGCACACGGAACTCCTTGGTCCACGGCACTTCTGAAATCCAGCTGAACACACATGACCGGTCCACTGATGAAGGCTCAGTTCCAGCAAATGGGAAAATGGGAATCATTCTCCATGGGTTCTTGGATCTATCCTCTGAGTCATCTTTTCTTTTTCTATAAAATGTAGCCATGTTTGCAGCCGATTAGATTTTTCAGTCTGTGTCCTGCCTGTCAAAGTTTTGTTTCATACAATTATCTTACAACGTTTTGGATTTACTATGTAACCTACTGGAATTTACTCCATTAAACAAAAGCCTCATCTGTGTATCTCAAGATAAGTATTTTTCTACATCAGGATCCCTGAAAGGTGACTCTGGAATAATTCATTTAAGATTCTTGGCCAGGCGTGGTGGCTCATGCCTGTTATCCCAGCACTTTGGGAGGCTGAGGCAGGTGGATCACCTGAGGTCAGGAGTTCGAGACCAGCCTGGCCAATATAGTGAAACCCTGTCTCGACTAAAAATAAAAAAAATTAGCCAGTCTTGGTGGCGTGCACCTGTAGTCCCAACTACTCAGGAGGCTGAGGCAGGAGAATTGCTTGAACCCGGGAGATGGAGGTTGTGGTGTGCTGAGGTTGTGCCACTGCACTCCAGCCTGGGTAACACAGCGAGACTCTGCCTCAAAAAAAAAAAAAAAAAAAAAAATTCTTAGAAGCCCAAGTTGTGTAGTGGGAAGGATCTACCCTGACAATCTCTAGAAAACTTCGATTTTAATTCTAAGAACGTCACATAGAGTTTTACAGTTGCACCTTTGGGTTCATCTTTAGACTATGTTGTCCTGACAGTGCCCTGCATTTGATATCTTCCAGAAACCATTTCTTAATTTTAGCAATCACTATGTCAACTGGAGAAACTAGGAATGAAAATCAGTTTTATTTTCAACTCAGAAAGTCCTGGCTCCTTTATATTTAACAGTTCTTTCTTTAGCTTGTCTATTTTTTATAGCGAAAAGAAACCGGGTGGTACTTTCAACACACTCTCTGGAAATCGCCTTAGCTGGAACATGTAGCTCATTAGGTGCTTTTTCTATTTCCCACATTGCCACAGGCAACGGTGTTACTAAACTTCCTGCTATTGCATCATGAAGGTTTTCTTTTTTCCAGCTTCCAATATTTTCCTCACTTTCCTGTAAGTCCTCACCAGCAGTCCCCCAGAGGGCCATCAAGCCTCTGCTAATGATTTCTTTGAAGTCCTCGATGTTTCTCTAACATGTTTCTTAAGTCCAACTTCTTCCCACTGCTCAGTGCCAAAGCCACATGCTTTAGGTTTGGTTATGGCAGCACCTCAGGTCTAGAGTGCCAAAATATGTCCAGTTCTCTACAGTTGTGAAACTAACCACCCCTGAACTTAGGGATCATTTTAAACAACAGTTATTTTGCTCATGAAACTGCAATTTGGGCAGATCTTAGCAGGGAGAACTCAGCTCTGCTCCCCTCAGCTTAAGCCGGGGCAGTTCAAAGCTAAGGGCTGGAATAATCTAAAGACTCACTGACTTATCTTATGGCCGAGGTTGGGAAGTTAAACAGCTGAGGTATGATACATCTGGGGTGTGTCAAGCTTTTCTCTCTACGTGGCCTCCTTAACATAGTCTATTTGGCATGGTATCTTTAGGTTAGGAGACTTCTTACATGTTAGAGAAAGCGTAAGTAAAGATGTACCACGTTTTATGACCTAGGCTTGTAAGTCATGCAGTATCATTTCTTCCACATTCTACTCATTAGAAGTGAATCACCATGGCTGACCCATATTCATAAGAATTAGACTTCACCTTTTTATGGGAGAGCTATCAGGAAGTTGCAATATGCTTTAAAATGGCCACACACACTAAGTTGCACGTGAGGCTGGGAAATGTATTCTGTGGCTAAGCATGCATTGCAAGCCAAAACATAGGGGGATTCTGTTACTAAAAGGTAAACGGAGAGAAAGGCCAGATTGTTGGGTGTGTGTTAGCAGTCTCTGTCACAGGCAGCTTTGTGTAGAAATTAAAACCTGAACCAAGTTATCATGGATGAAGAGAATGTGAATAGAGAGAAAGGTCACTTCAAGCAAGAGAAGAATATGAGCAGAAACTTGGAAAAGGGAATAATACAGTGGGCATGTATGTGTGTTTATGCTGAAGGTACATGTTCTAATTAAAGGAAGCTGGTGATGGGATGGTAAATTATGCCACATAGAATGGGTGTGGTCCTATCAGGAGGCCAGTGAAAAATAGAGAAACTGCTTGGATTTGGCATAGTTTTGTGATGAAACAGCAATGTGTTAGGCCATTTTTGCATTGCCAAATAAGTACCTGAGACTGGGTAATTTACACAGAAAAGAAGTTTACTTGGCTCGCTGGGCG
>NW_012104588.1:691880-717371 GCF_000951045.1 Mandrillus leucophaeus
AGACTGGATTAAGAAAATGTGGCACATATACACTGTGGAATACTATGCAGCCATAACAAAGGATGAGTTCGTGTCCTTTGTAGGGACATGGATGCAGCTAGAAACCATCATTCTGAGCAAACTGTCACAAGAACAGAAAACCAAACACCGCATGTTCTCACTATAGATGGAAATTGAACAATGAGAACACTTGGACACAGGGTGGGAACATCACACACCAGGGCCTGTCGTGGGATGGGGGGAGCAGGAAGGGATAGCATTAGGACATATACCTAATGTAAATGAGTTAATGGGTGCAGCACACCAACATGGCACATGTATACATATGTAACAAACCTACACGTTGTGCACATGTACCCTAGAACTTAAAGTATAATTTAAAAAAATTAAATCCACATTCTGCTCATTTTTACCTCATGACTTTTCTCCATTCGTTGGTTCCACTGCCCTGGCCTGTGCTCACTCTGTATACCACAAATCTGCATCTGGGGGTTAAATGTTCTCCTCCCTTCAAAACTTCCCTCTGAACACTTTCTTTCTAGACCCCTTCAACACAAATCCAGATGGTCCACATGCTCTGTTAATTGTCTTATTGCCTTATATATTTATATCTTTTACTAACAACTAGGCTCTAAGCAACTTAATAAAGATGGTTGGTGTTGATCCTTGGGGTTATCTCCAGTTAAGAGGCCTATTAAATTTCCTGAATGCCGAGTCATTCAGTGAACTCAGAGAACTATTCCCCCAATAGATGGCATTTGTAGGAATCACTGAGTATTTTCCCCAGCATATCATGAGGGAATGATGAGAACTCGAATGTAACAACTAGTTCCCACCAAGCAAACGTCTGAATACTTCAGGGTCCGTAGATCCTGTTTATGTCTCAAACTGCTTATCAACTGTAACCCAGTTATTACTTGAAAGTAAAAATAGAAGTCCCTGGGAGAACTAAAGATGGAAACAGATCCTATACTACATTTTTAATTTTCCCACCTTAATTACACCCCTTATCGAAACAAACTGCTTAAGGCTTTATAAGTGTCTTCTTTCTACTTCTTTCAGAGGTTGTCTTCTGAACCAGCAAATACCATTTTTAAATTTAAACAAAAGACATCTCCTCTCCATTGTGTTTTATCAGTGGTGTGCAGGACCTCTGGCTCCTACCAGCTTGCCGGAGGTGACTGTGTGCTGTGTGCATCTCATTCCAACTCCACCTCCAGTGGTGACACTCTGGAGCCTGAAATTAACCATAGTGGGGATATTTACACCATGAAAATCAGCAAATTCTATGAAGCAGGGTTTTGGTTTTTGCTTTTTGTGGTTTTCCCCAGATGTGCTCCCCAGCATTTATCAGCACATCATGGCCAGACCTCCATGGGCTTAGAAAGTACAGCTCCCATCACCAGGAAACATTCATCACCTTCGTCATTGCAGAATGCTCTAAGTTGTGAGACTGATAAAATGGGAACTCAATGAGAGCATGACCAAGACAAGTGCTGCTAAGCCACAGCCAGTCCAGCTGGAATATGAGTGAGGTAGTGAGAGGCTTGAGACAAGGCTGGAGGGGCACACAGAGGCAGAAAACACAGGGCTTCCCGGATGCAGTGGATCACGCCTGTAATTCCAACACCTTGGGAGGCCGAAGTGGGGAGATCACAAGGTCAGGAGTTTGAGACTAGCCTGGCCAACATGGTGAAACCTCGTCTCTACTAAAAATATAAAAATTAGCCGGGTATGGTGACGGGCGCCTGTAATCCAGCTACGTGGGAGGCTGAGGTAGGAGAATCACTTGAACCTGGCAGGCAGAGGTTGCAGTGAGCTGAGATCACTGCACTCCTGAGTGACAGAGTTGGACTCCATCTGGGGGAAAAAAAAACATAGGGCTCTAAAGGTATAAATATTTATGTTGCGGTGGTATGGAAAGTTATATTAATAGTTTTGCATAGGAAATAAATATATTTGGGTTTATGTTTTCTAAAGATCTCCCTAGGTATCTGGTCTGTGGAGAATAGGATAGACACATGGTGGGAGGACAAGGGTGGAAGACCAAAGAAGACACTATTTTGGATCAGGACAAGGGAACCCCAGCATGTCTTCTGACCTCTGCCTTGCACCTGCCCCATGCCCATCTCCACACCCCACCTATGCTTGTGCTCCCAGCGCTCTCCACCAGGAATCCCTTCCTCTCCCATCCCAAGTCCTGCCATATTGCAAGACCAGCTCAAGGTCCACACCCCTCCACCTTGCATCCTACCCCGTCATCCCAGTCACATCAATCTACTAGCCTTAGCACCTGGAATACTACTTCCTGATAAGTAGTATACACACAAGACTTGCTGTGCTACCTTGTGTGGTCATTTCACATTTTATGTGCATTTGTCTGATCTCCATAACTTGCTTAAAGTTTATTATGGAGATCGGTGGTGTGATCTATGGCTAAATTGAGCCCCCAGAACATTCCAAGCAGGCACAATGCTAGATATCTTGGGGCATGTGGAGGGAAGATAGAATCTGTCCCAGAGAAGCTTTCGTTCATCTGCAGATTTATCAAATACAAAGTCAGGTGATGCTGAGCCAGTTTGCACTGATGAGGAAATGCAGGGAGGGAGGAGATTCATGTAAAACAGTGGGTAAGAAACACTTAAAGCGCCGGGTGCGGTGGCTCAAGCCTGTAATCCCAGCACTTTGGGAGGCCGAGGCGGGCAGATCACGAGGTCAGGAGATCGAGACCATCCTGGCTAACACGGTGAAACCCCATCTCTACTAAAAAATACAAAAAAACTAGCCGGGCGAGGTGGCAGGCGCCTGTAGTCCCAGCTACTGGGGAGGCTGAGGCAGGAGAATGGTGTAAACCCGGGAGGTGGAGCTTGCAGTGAGCCGAGATCACACCACTGCACTCCAGCCTGGGCGACAGAGCGAGACTCCGTCTCAAAAAAAAAAAAAAAAGAAACACTTAAAGCAACTGTCTCAAAACTGGGGACTGTATTCCTTGCATCACACATGGAATCAAAATTCTAACTGTAGCTTTGCTTCTAAAGGAAATATTATACTTCTATAATTACCATAATTACCTGCAACAGAGGTCAGCACATTCTTTCTATGAAGAACCGGAGAGTAAATATTGTTAGCTTTGTGATGGGCCTCTGTTGCAACTACTCATCTCTGCCGTTGTGGTACAAATGCACACATAGACAAACTATCCACAAATACACAGAGATCTGTTTCAATAAAACTTTATTCACAAAAACAGGTGGCAGGGTAGATTTGGTCTCTCTACTGTAGTTCACTGACCCCTGACCTAAAAGATTACATACTTTGAAAATAGCAATGCCAAACCTTGAATCCAGGTCCGATATTTTCCAGCAATCATGATGCTTCTCTGATCAACCGAACAAAACAGTTATAAATGTACTGGCTAAATTTGGCTTTATGCACTTGTCGTGTCCCCTATTACAGTATAAGCTTTTGGTGAGTAGGGATTTTCAAATTATTTAAAGCACTTATTTTTATACCCAGTACACACAAATACAGAACTTTACTATAGCAGATTTTTGACCCAATTTAGTGTGCTACCTGAATAAAAAGCTTAGTAACTAAAAAATTGCCCTCTTAGATTTCTGAACTATTTTTTTTTTCTTTTTTTTGGAGACAGGGTCTCGCTCTGTCACCCACACTGGAATGCAGTGGTACCATCATGGCTCACTGCAGTCTTGATCTCCTGGGCTCAAATGATTTTTTCATCTCAGCCTCCCCAGTAGCTGGGACTACAGATGCGCACTCCCACACCTGGCTAATGTTTAATTTTTTGTAGAGACGGGGTCTTGTCATGTTGCCCAGGGTGGTCTTGAAATCCTGAGCTCAAGTGATCCTCTTGTCTTGGCCTTCCAACATGCTGGGATTACAGGCGTGAGCCAGCATGCCTGGCTGAAACTATTTTTACAGAGAACTTATGTGGTGCTATGGTTTGGCTGTGTCCCCACCCAAATCTCATCTTGAATTGTAGCTCCCATAATCCCCACCTGTCATGGGAGGGACCTGATGGGAGGTAATTGAATCATGGGGGCAGGTTTTCCCATGCTGTCCTCATTGATAGTGAATAAGTCTCAGATGGATCTAATGGTTTTATAAAGGGGAGTTCCCCTGCACACACTCTCTCGCCTGCTACCATGTAAGATGTGCCTTTGCTCCTCTTTCACCATCCACCATGATTGTGAGGCCTCCCCAGACACGTGAGACACTGAATCCATTCAACTTCTTTTTCCTTATAAATTACCCAGTCTCAGGCATGTCCTTACAGCAGTGTGAGAATGGATTAATATAGATGGCCTTATCCTGTTTTTCCACAAAGCTATCTGAGGTACTATATAATCAAAAAGAATAAGGCAATTCTATAGGTATTAATGTAGGATGAGAGCTAAAATACTATGCTGAGACAAAAGCAAGTTACAACAATTTGTTTCTATATATTAAAAATGAGGATGGGGATATATATGTGAGAGTATATGATTGGACAGTTTATTTTTGAGAGAATATTCAATAAAACAGTAAAAATAGCTGTTTCTGGGAAAAGAAAATGGGTAATTAAAGGGCTACAGCTGGAAAAAAAGTAACATTTTACTTCTAGTATTTGAGATTTTTGTTTTACAAGTCACCTACATATATTAGCTTTCAAAAGAATTAAAAAATACTAGATTGTTGGCATCTGAAATGATAAAATACTTTATGCTGATGCCTTCCTCAGTAATAAACAGAGACATTCAAAACTGCAGTCAGCCCTCAGTGTCCACGTGGTCTGAATCCAACCACAGATTGAAAATATTTAAAAAAATTTTTTTGGCGGGGCACAGTGGCTACACCTGTCATCCTAGCACTTTGGGAGGCTGAGGTGGGAGGACTGCTTGAGCCCAGGAGGTTGAGGCTGCAATGAACTGTGACTGTGCCTCTGCACTCTAGCCTGGTGCCAGAGTGAGACCCTGTCTCAAACAAATTAAAACAATTTTTAAAACACACACACGCACACACAGTATGCCAACTATTTATGCAGCATTTACGTTGTGTTAGGCATCAGTAACCTGGAGATGATTTAAAGTGGAAGGAAAGATGTGTGCAGGTTCTATGCAAATACTACACCACTGTATATCAGGGACTTGAGCATCTGTGAATTTTGTATCCTGGGGGAGGTCCAGAACCAATGTTCCTTGGATAGCAAGGGACGACTGCACTTCATTGACCTTGTTCAAAGCTACTGACATCACACACCCCAAGAAGTGCACGTAAAACCAGTAAAATTGGAATAGGTTCCGTGGCTGCGGGAAACTCAGTGGTACTTTGTTAGCTGTGATGCTGCTCTACAGTGATAGGAGATGTCACCACTGGGGTAACTGAGTGAAGGGCACGCAGGCCTCCCTGTATGTTCTGTTACAACTTTCTCTGAGTCTGTAATTATTTCTAAATAAGAGGCTAAAAACAAAACCACAACTATGCCACGCAAAGGCTCACGCGTAAATCTACGTTCTAACTATGGTGCTGCTCTAACCCCCTAACTGAGTCATGCCTTTCCTTGCCTATTTCCCCATCTGTAATTGAGGGCGGGGGACAGTCTTCCAGAGTAAATTAAGTCACAGAGGGAATCCTGAGAGGTGTGCAGTAGAAAGACTTCTGTCAAATTCTCTCTGGGCCTAAAATAAAAAGAGAACACATATCCTAGTCTTTGCCAGCCTTCCTTCGGTCCCTGGGTGGGGGGCACAGGATCCAGGCAGCACCTGGCTTCAGGTTCCATCCCAATCCCTGCAGAATGGGAAGAAGCTATTTGTGAGCATGAGCAGAGGTGGGAGTCGGTGGTCTGCAAGGGAAGTGGCGCTTGCTCATGCCAGACGCCTGGTCTGGTGGTTTGGGTACATAGGCAACCAAACCACCTACCTGTGTATTCTGCTCCACAGGGAAGTGCAGGCAGGTTCTAGGATCTGGGGTTTCAAGATCAGGCACCCTTTGGGGCTGACACAGGAGACTGTCTGACATAAACACATTTCAAGTCCTCAGCTGTGTGTGACTTCATTTATCAGTCCCTTCTTCTGCCTCTTGGCTTTCTTGAAGTCACACTCAGTGTCTACAAGAGCAGTGGAGACAGCTGCAGTTCTGTGTGTGGACCTGGTGAGCAAGTCCATGAAAAAAACACCAAGCCCAGACACTGAAACCCCAGCATTAACACCAAAAAGCCAGCCGGGCGCGGTAGCTCACACCTGTAATCCCCAGCACTGTGGGAGGCTGAGGCAGATGGATCACTTGAGGTCAGGAGTTCGAGACCAGCCTGGCCAACATGGTGAAACCCCATTTCTACTAAAAATACAAAAGCCAGGCATGGTGGTGCTCACCTGTAGTCCCAGCTCCTTGGGAGGCTGAGACCGGAGGATCGCTAGAACCCAGGAGGCAGAGGCTGCAGTGAGCCGAGATCACACCACTGTACTCCAGCCTGGGCAACAGAGACTCTGTCTCTAAAGAAAAAAAAACCCACCACAAAGCCAAAACAAAAATAAGCCTCCCCTCCATGGCATTTCGAGCCTCCTCTGATAAAGGAAACACACAGCGTGTTAGCTAGTATCTTTTATTGTCAGACCTGTGAGCCAACAGTTTTGCAGGGTTGTGCACAACGGGACAAGGCAAATTTCTTGTGTGGGTAGACCTAGCTGGCCCAAGTCTTTAAAACTTTTCCATATAAAAATAGAAGTCCAAGACCAGATTATTTTTCTTCTGGTCATAAATGCTGATTTATTTACAGGTGCCTTGGTCAGACCACCATTATGAACTTGGGATAAAATACGTGTGTATTTTACTAAAGCCTCAGCATTTAATGTCAGGGTCCTTTAAAGGTTCACTCAAATGTTAAGACATTTCTGGAATGCAGCGTCTCTACCCCATAGTCAACATGGTTTTACCTGTAATCGATCCAGAGGGATACAATTTAACCTTCCAAGTAACACTTTAACTTAAATCTTTTAGACATGAAAGACTCCGAAATGGCTTCATTCTTGTTCTAAAACCAGCACTGGAGCCAGCTGTTGAAGAGTAGTTTATAAATACAGTTATCTTGTAGGCTGCGTATCTGTTTATAATACAGCAGACACAGATGCAGACTTTGCTACATGTAAAACAAAATGGAGTCAACACGTGTTTTTCAAAATACAGCAAAGACAGGAAAATCCAGGATTCCGGTTTGTTAATAAAACCACCTTATAAAGTAACAATTGAGACTATAGCTCTGCACTATTAAAAATATACAGACAGACTGTGTACACCATTGCACATCCTTTTTCCCTTTGCTTTTTAATGCTCATGAAACCATGATTAAAGTGTTGAGTTTATGAACACATGCATGAACAGGCAAGCACGTACACTTAAAAGATGAAACAAAGAAAAACGTTGATCATGTCATTCCATGAGAAAGGCTGCCCGCAGCACTCCAGCTCAGACACACAGTCCCCTCGGGCTCTCTATCCCCTCCCTACTCCCTCACCTTCCCTCAGATTCGGGGAAATCAGGTTGGGAGGTTAGCGCATCATTGACAGAGAATGCCCCCCTTCCACGCTCTGTAAGTCTCCCCGAGAAGGAGGGGAAGGCAGTTCCCTTCAGTAGCACAGTTAGGGTCGATTAGTGTTGGTTCCACAAGTTAAGGCACTTCCGGCTGCTTTGGTGGCAGCATGGTTCCTCCCCTCCTTTTTTAAGGCATGTGTCCTCTAAGAGTAGTAAAGCTTTGGAAACTGTGCAGACTGTTAAGGTTGACAGCTTAATACAGGATCATTGAAGTCGGCAGGCAAAAGGATCCTCAGAGACACCTCCCTCCAACCAGAAGCTTCCAGAAAGCCTGGGCAGCTCTGTGTTTCGGCTGGGCATGGCACACTGGAGCCAGCCGAGGCCAGAGGGTGGTGCGTTCAGGTAGCAAAGACAGGTGGGCTCCGTCCCGCCTTCACCTGGAGCTGCCCTGGCTGCTGGCGGAGCGTGTCGTGCTGTAGCGCTTCTTCACGATCATGCTGATGTAGGCTTTCATGAGCTTGGCCACATCCACCACCTGCCCAGCAGGGAAGCAGAACCAACACATGGTCACGAGTCTGCCCCAGGCAAAGGGCCCTGCCTAATAACCAGACATTCCCTGGGCACCCTCCCATAGCTTTCCGTGCTAATCCACAGCTCCCATTTTGCAGGAAGCCAGAAATTTAGCTGCTTTCACCTTCCTCATCAGGGAGAGGTGGAATCTCGGCTTTTCCAAATACAATGTGCACCACCTGGTGGTTCTTTCACACAAACGTGCCAACTTGGCTTGATGTAAACTGTCAGATTTTGCACATTAAAATACAGAGCTACCCAAGGAAGCTGAAGTTACTTAGTGTCAACAGTGCTAGGATTACTATCCCCGCTTAAAATAAATGTGAAATGACAGAGTCCATAATTACAGCCTTTAAAGACCGGATCATCTAATTCTAGTCAACTCCTTAGGATGCAGCTGAAGAAACAAGATAACTGAGGCCCTAGGGGCTGGGAGAGCGGCCAGCTCCCCAGACACCAGGCCCGCTTCTGCTCCGTACCAGCCACCCCTCCAGCTGGGATCTCCATTAGCTCCCTCCCATGGTGTCCCTGTCATTGCCACTCCTTCTCACAGCTGGCCTGGACCCCGTGCAGGCATCATAACTGGCTTCCATTTCCCTGCTTGCTCTCTTCCCTTCCAGTCCCACCCCAGAGATCACTGTCTGTAAATTCACTGTTATGCCATGTACAATCAAAGATCCCATAGTGGTTCCTTGTTGTCTACTGGATCTCACCAAATCCTGCAGTCTGGCACCTGGGACCCTTGAGTCAAGGGCTCCCTACCCTCTTCCCTCTCACTGCACGTCTCCCCATCAGCCTAAGGAACCCACAATGCCACATCCTCCAAGCACCTGGAACGCCCTCCTCACCGCCTCTCCATTCCGAACCAGGCAGCAAGTGACTCCTCTCCACTCACCACGTTGGATTGCTAGCTGTTCCCTTTGTGGAAGCCTCAATAAGCTTCTTGTATTATACTGTTTAAACTTTGAAGCTGGTAGTATATATATTTAGAGGCCTTTTAGTGTGTGTGGTTTCACAGTCTAGAATGAGCTGCACCTAGGATGGTCATGTTCCCGGCTTCCTCCTGGTCTCAAGAGGCCACCAGAAACGCATCTCACAGCTCTGACACTGCCGTAATTTTTAACTAATTTTCATAAGGTTTTGTTGCAAAGAATATACTTTTTCATGGACATCTATGTCAC
Source organism: Mandrillus leucophaeus (assembly GCF_000951045.1). Lineage (NCBI taxonomy): Eukaryota > Metazoa > Chordata > Mammalia > Primates > Cercopithecidae > Mandrillus > Mandrillus leucophaeus. Next base: position 701,159 of record NW_012104588.1, read on the forward strand.
TTCCCTTTCTCTTCCTTTCCTCCAAGGGTAAGACTCCGTGACACAATGGAACCAAATTCCTCTGTTGCAAAAGTATACAGAAGAAATACAGGGTTCTCAGATTTTAGCCTGTAGGGAACCAGCAGCTGGAAAGGGACCACCACACTGTATTTTCGTGTTTTAAAGAAAAATATTCAAAGAAAATGACCTGGTCAAAGGCATGAGGAAATGGGGTCTTGTTTTCCTGTCTTGTCAAGACCATGAATAAAAAGATGAACTTGCTTTGCCTCTTACCTCACTGGTTTCAAAGAGCAGCTCCCTTTCATCGACCACGATCTTGTACGTATTCGCCAGGGGTGCCCCAAAAGAGAGGATGTGTTCATACTGGAAGACTTCCAGTGGTTTCCCCTCCCCACGCTTGTAGACGGAGACGGCATCCGCACTGACACCCAACCAGAGTTCCTGAGGGAAGCCACCTTCCTTGCACTGGTGGGCAAGAAAGTCAACAGAAGAGTTAAGTCACGAAATGGTTGGCAACAGCATCTAAACCGTAAGACAGGCTTTGAGTGAAGTCCTCTGCACAGAAGATTAAATATAAATACATTCGATGTGCGTGCATGCATGGAGGGGCATGAAATACGAGAAACGGCACCTCTCTGGCTATCCTGATTGATTTCTAACTAGTTAATCTCATGCATTTGGGAAAAGCTCACTAACTGGCAGGGTCTAACATCTTGCTTTGACCCTCCACTTCTTGGCATTATTCTACTAGCTGTTTGGTTTAGTGACATGGAAGTGGCCTGGTAATGCACATGCTGGCCAGGGGACTGAAGGAAGCTCCCCTCCTCAAGACAAGTCGACTTTTAATATCTCCAGTTCTGCCTCCAGTCCTCTTTGCGGATGGTTAGTCTTCAAATACAAAATCTAGGATCACAGAGGGAAATTCTCCACATCACGCATGCTGAGCAGTTCTGGCTCCTCTTGACAAGGAGCAGCAGTGGCCTTCCATGTGCAGAGTGGGAACAGGGTCTTGACTGGTTTTGGTGTAACTGTACACACAGATTGGTGGAAGACAGTAAGAGCCCATATGTAGGGGCTAACAACACAGGGCTGATCCAAACCTGGACAAGCAGGAGGGTTATAAATTGGGGACACTGAAAAGAGTCCTGAGTTTGTATCCCTAATAACCAGACATTCTCTGCATTCTCCATGCAAAAGCCAGTAGCTTTCTATACTAATCCACAGCTCACGTTTTGCAGGAAGCCAAGAGTTTAACTGCTATTATTACCTATTCCTTGTCAGGGAGAAGTGGAATCATGGCTTTGTACAAAACACCTGATTTTTTTATACTTAAAAACAAACTTCATTGAACCAACCAACCAAACCAAAAACATCACCCAATGAAAAGCCATTAATGGATCCTAGAATATACAATCAATATTTAGATTTTTACAGACCCTCAATTTAAAGTCATCGGATAACATGCAGAATTACTGCGATCATCAAAAAAAAAAAAAAAAAAAACTAATTTAGACCAGGAGCTGGCAAACGTATCAATTAAGGGCCACATAGGAAAGATTTTTAGACTTTGTGGATCACGTTGTCTCTGTCACAACTACTCAACTCTGCACAAAAATAGCCAGAGAATGTATCTAAAGGAATGAGCTTGGCTGTGTTCCGATAAAACATCAGAAAAAAGGAGGCAGGCAAGATCTGACCCACAGACCAGTTTGCCAAACTCTCATCTATACCATTAGTAAGACTGCTTTTCAGTAAGTGGTCTACTTAAAAAAAAAAAATCAGTACTGGGTTGATGCTAATGGCTAAATTCCATTATGAAACACATTCTTTCAAACACAGGGTTGTAAAGAAAAAACAAGTAAAATGCAAGTATATCCACAGTTTCTAATTTGTATATATAGCTATAAATTTTTTTAAATGTAGATTTTTATCAGTGTTTAAAAAATTAGATCTATAGCTTCCCTAAGGAAGGGTAGTAAAAGAATAGATGACGTCTTAATTTTGCATTCATTCCTAATATTACAGATGCATTTACTACAAAGGAGAGGAGAAACTGTGAGGAGAAGGGAGGTGTTAATGGTACAATTTAGGGGGCTCGAATAAAAAAGGTTGAGAGAGCAAAGTGCTCCATCTTGTCTTCTCCTCCATATGAACTTGGCCATGATCCATGTTCTCAGATGCCGGCACCCCGCCCACCCCGACACACGGCAGCCACTTCTCACCTCCACGTCAAACAGCGTCGAGCCATAGCCAGGCCACTCCTTGATCAAGGCCATGTACTTGGCCATGGCCTGTTCCTGGTTCATTCCCTGAAATTTCTTCCACTTGTCAATGATACTGGCTCGAGCAGAGGAGACCTCTTCCTTAATCCACATGTCCAGCATCTGCTCCTCCTCGACCTTCTGGCGGACCACGGACCCTGTCCGGAAGCTCCGCCTCAGGGTCCCCTCCAGGAAGCTCGTCCGCCTCTTCTCCAGCCGCTCACAAGGGGTGAAGGTTTTGGTTGACTGACTGATGCGGGCCTTGAGTCTCTGCAGGGAATAAACCTCTTCGAGAGGTGGGATGGCAGCGTGCAGAGTATAATCCCCCTGCAGATACTGGAGTCGCAGGGCGGCAAGAACCTGGAGGTTTTCTTCTGGGGCTGGATGGTGGCCATGGATAACCGCCTCGTGGGCCTGAAAGGAGACAGTCAACAGCTTTCTGGTCAACGCACTGCCGTGCCATGGGATGCCCACAACGCTTCCTCCCTCATTTCATCAGGGTTTCTCTCATACTCACCTTCCCTGACTGCCCTGGGTTAAAACTGCACCCTCACCCCTGCTCATTGCTTTCAATTTAATTTTATCCCTAGCACAGATACCCTCTAACACACGTCATATATTTTATTCCTGATGGTCTCTCTCCTGTCAACTAGAACGGTTCCTGGAATGGTGGTTCAAATGCAATGTGTAGCAGGTTTCATTCTATAGACGAATGAAAGAGCAGCTGGGCCTTGTCTTGGCCGGGAAATCTACAGGTGTGCCTCATTTCTAAGGTACCAGTTAACTTACAAGGCTAAGTATGAACTGGTTTCACCCTTGCTTGCCCGCAAAGAAATCTGTTTCTAACTATTCCTTTTACCTGTTCAAACATAAACGCAAATTCCACACTGTCTTTCGGCACGTTGTCTGTGTCCAGGAAGCAGTAAAGTTTGAAGTAGAATTTCCATGGCAGGTCCCCCACCTCGGACGTGGCAGCCAGCCTACAGACAGGAGTCAAGAGAGGCTCAGAAAACGAACGAGAGGGGCCTTCGGTGACCCGCAGGGAGCCGACTTTACATGGTGTATTCTAAGGACACAGACATTCTGTCCAGGCCCAGATAACAGTGGATAGAGATGGGGACAGAGAAATAAACAGAGTGAAAAACGTACTTTCACCCTGATTTTGCTTTAAGAAAACAAGCAGACAGCCTCTGGTTAAACCAGCTAACAAGTGTTTTCTGAGAGCCGCATTCGAATTAGTACCAGCTAAGCATTATGCTGAGTTCACGGGAAGAAAAGAAACAAAAGCCTGTTTCTTTATTACCTCTACCAAGCCCCAGATACATTATGAGAACATTTATAAGAACTGATGTGAATATTCTTGTATGAGGGCTGTGTTTATACTAAGCAGGAATACCTTCCGTGCTACTTAGACAATATGAAGTCACAGATCAAATATCGTAGGTCTATTATAGGCTGGGTGCGGTGGCTCACCCCTGTAATCCCAGAACTTTGGGAGGCCCAGGTGGGCAGATCACCTGAGGTCAGGAGTTTGGGACTAGCCTGGCCAACATGGCCAAACCCCATCTGTACTAAAACTACAAACATTAGCTGGGCGTGGTGGTACGTGCCCGTAATCCCAGCTACTCGGGAGGCTGAGGCAGGAGAATTGCTTGAACCCAGGAGGCAGAGGTTGCAGTTAGCCAAGGTTGTGTCACTGCACTTCAGCCTGGGTGACAGAGCAAGACTCCGTCTCAAAAAAAACCCCAAAAATCGTAGGTCCATTTTATGTTGTAGATATAAAACATAGTTTCAAGAGTTTATGAGTTGACTTCAGTCAGTCAGCCCAATTTCAAAGCTAATGGCAACTGGAAACCTAAAATATCAAGAAATACCCAGACAGGTCCAATATGGAACTGAGAAAAGGAATGGGGTAAAAAACCACTGACAAGTTACATCATGTAAGACCATGGCTTTATCTAGGAATCGAGAAAAATAGCTAGCAGATATGCAAAGTTAAAACAGGCATCAACCCAGGTAAAATAAAACTAACTCCAATACACTGTGAAGCCAAAAACGGAATGGAAGTTCAAACCCTCAACCCTGCTCTGTAATTTCTCGTATTTGCTCTTCTGACACAGTAGGGGAAAGGAACTTACTTTTCAAACTTTGCTAAGACATCAGCCACAACGGTTCGACTTTCAATGGCTTTGTCGACGTGGCCGTTGTATTCAAACAAAGCAAACATGTTCCTGCTGTCCTCCATGGCGAGGCCTCGGATCAGCTTCTCCACCACCTGGAAGACACACCAGGGGCCTTCAGTTCCACAGGCTGCGGCCCCAACACGTGTTCCCAGATGTGCCATCACCAGATCCCAGAGGGCGCTGCCGGCACCAGGGCGTCTCCAAGCAGCTTCCTCAAAATGTTACCCGTGTGGTCATCGCAGAATTTCAAAAGTACTATTTCCCCTTGTTCTCTGGAAATCAGATTTATCTCTTTCTTGCCAAAAAGAACCCAGGGTATTTTGCCCACTGGTAGAGGCAGATGCTGGGCTGATTTCTTGCAAACCTATATTAACCGGAAAAGTGGGTGAAAAGCTGCAGTCCTGTCTTTTATCTGATACATGTATGAACTCGAAGGAACAACAGAGACTCCAGATGATGGTTTTTTTTTTTTTTGCACAGGAAGCCTTGGGGGTGGGGTTGAGGGTGGTTATTGGATTACCCTTTTGGCCAATTAGTTTTATAAGAGTAAGTTCAAATTTAAATAAGAAAATGTGTTCGTCTGATATTCATCTAGCTAGTCATGTGGCACACAGAAACACTTTGTTGCAGAAGCACCACAATAAACCCTCATCAAAGTGGCTGGACCTGAGCCAGGTCTGCAGCTCTGCTAGACCCTCAGCTGCTTCTCAGATTAACAAGATTATGTCTCACGTACTTTATCTCTGTGATTCCACTCATCTTATTTTTCTCTCTATATTCATGTGGTTGCTTGTGGGTTACATGCATTTCCTTAGTACTGAGCAGCTGTACTAAGCAAATTGCAGCTGTGCAGGACAGCCGCTCTAACGCCGCACGATGTTCCTGACCCGGGCGTATCTGCAGCAAACCATCTAACAGAACAAGCAGCCGCCGCCTCTCCTCACCTCCCCAGCGGTGGTGTGGGAGTTGATGGTGATCTTGCAGGAGCCTCCACCATGGCAATAGACCGTGGATGTCATTTCCTGCCTGTGGATCAGAGCTTCTATTTCATCTCGGGAAGGCACAAACTCTCGGCATTTGGTTTTCTTAAGAGATTCGTAAGTGAAGAGAGCGTATTTTTCCATCTCGGTTCCTGGAAACTGTTCCCGTATCCTAGGAGACAAACAATAACTGTTCATTTTTAGGCTGCTGGGAACTGGGCTGTGTCAAGGGTCTGTAGACCAAAGCGGTGAATGGTCCCCCACTGGTGAATGGAGCAAGCACCAGTGACTTCTTGGCAAGGGCCCGCTTCATTCTGTGCAGTTCAATTTAAATACAAAAAACCCCTAAAGAGCGAATGTCTCAGTGGGAGCAACTGCTGCCAACTCACCTCTGCAGTATTGTTAATACTTGAAAGGGTCATGCCTCATACTATCATATGAAAATTCTTGGCCAGGTGCCGTGGCTCACACCTGTAATCCCAGCACTTTGGGAGGCAGAGGCGGGTGGATCACCTGAGGTCAGCAGTTGGAGACCAGCCCAGCCAACATAGTGAAACCCTGTCTCTACTAAAAATACAGAAAAACTAGCCAGGCATTGTGGCGGGTGCCTGTAATCTCAGATACTTGGGAGGCTGAGGCAGGAGAATCGCTTGAACCCAGGAGGCAGAGGTTGCAGTGAGCCGAGATTGTGCCACTGCACTCCAGCCTGGGCAACAGAGTGACACTGTCTCAAAAAAAACCCCAAAAATCGTAGGTCCATTTTATGTTGTAGATATAAAACATAGTTTCAAGAGTTTATGAGTTGACTTCAGTCAGTCAGCCCAATTTCAAAGCTAATGGCAACTGGAAACCTAAAATATCAAGAAATACCCAGACAGGTCCAATATGGAACTGAGAAAAGGAATGGGGTAAAAAACCACTGACAAGTTACATCATGTAAGACCATGGCTTTATCTAGGAATCGAGAAAAATAGCTAGCAGATATGCAAAGTTAAAACAGGCATCAACCCAGGTAAAATAAAACTAACTCCAATACACTGTGAAGCCAAAAACGGAATGGAAGTTCAAACCCTCAACCCTGCTCTGTAATTTCTCGTATTTGCTCTTCTGACACAGTAGGGGAAAGGAACTTACTTTTCAAACTTTGCTAAGACATCAGCCACAACGGTTCGACTTTCAATGGCTTTGTCGACGTGGCCGTTGTATTCAAACAAAGCAAACATGTTCCTGCTGTCCTCCATGGCGAGGCCTCGGATCAGCTTCTCCACCACCTGGAAGACACACCAGGGGCCTTCAGTTCCACAGGCTGCGGCCCCAACACGTGTTCCCAGATGTGCCATCACCAGATCCCAGAGGGCGCTGCCGGCACCAGGGCGTCTCCAAGCAGCTTCCTCAAAATGTTACCCGTGTGGTCATCGCAGAATTTCAAAAGTACTATTTCCCCTTGTTCTCTGGAAATCAGATTTATCTCTTTCTTGCCAAAAAGAACCCAGGGTATTTTGCCCACTGGTAGAGGCAGATGCTGGGCTGATTTCTTGCAAACCTATATTAACCGGAAAAGTGGGTGAAAAGCTGCAGTCCTGTCTTTTATCTGATACATGTATGAACTCGAAGGAACAACAGAGACTCCAGATGATGGTTTTTTTTTTTTTTGCACAGGAAGCCTTGGGGGTGGGGTTGAGGGTGGTTATTGGATTACCCTTTTGGCCAATTAGTTTTATAAGAGTAAGTTCAAATTTAAATAAGAAAATGTGTTCGTCTGATATTCATCTAGCTAGTCATGTGGCACACAGAAACACTTTGTTGCAGAAGCACCACAATAAACCCTCATCAAAGTGGCTGGACCTGAGCCAGGTCTGCAGCTCTGCTAGACCCTCAGCTGCTTCTCAGATTAACAAGATTATGTCTCACGTACTTTATCTCTGTGATTCCACTCATCTTATTTTTCTCTCTATATTCATGTGGTTGCTTGTGGGTTACATGCATTTCCTTAGTACTGAGCAGCTGTACTAAGCAAATTGCAGCTGTGCAGGACAGCCGCTCTAACGCCGCACGATGTTCCTGACCCGGGCGTATCTGCAGCAAACCATCTAACAGAACAAGCAGCCGCCGCCTCTCCTCACCTCCCCAGCGGTGGTGTGGGAGTTGATGGTGATCTTGCAGGAGCCTCCACCATGGCAATAGACCGTGGATGTCATTTCCTGCCTGTGGATCAGAGCTTCTATTTCATCTCGGGAAGGCACAAACTCTCGGCATTTGGTTTTCTTAAGAGATTCGTAAGTGAAGAGAGCGTATTTTTCCATCTCGGTTCCTGGAAACTGTTCCCGTATCCTAGGAGACAAACAATAACTGTTCATTTTTAGGCTGCTGGGAACTGGGCTGTGTCAAGGGTCTGTAGACCAAAGCGGTGAATGGTCCCCCACTGGTGAATGGAGCAAGCACCAGTGACTTCTTGGCAAGGGCCCGCTTCATTCTGTGCAGTTCAATTTAAATACAAAAAACCCCTAAAGAGCGAATGTCTCAGTGGGAGCAACTGCTGCCAACTCACCTCTGCAGTATTGTTAATACTTGAAAGGGTCATGCCTCATACTATCATATGAAAATTCTTGGCCAGGTGCCGTGGCTCACACCTGTAATCCCAGCACTTTGGGAGGCAGAGGCGGGTGGATCACCTGAGGTCAGCAGTTGGAGACCAGCCCAGCCAACATAGTGAAACCCTGTCTCTACTAAAAATACAGAAAAACTAGCCAGGCATTGTGGCGGGTGCCTGTAATCTCAGATACTTGGGAGGCTGAGGCAGGAGAATCGCTTGAACCCGGGAGGCGGAGGTTGCAGTGACCGAGATCATGCCATTGCACTCTAGCCTGGGCAACAAGAGCAAAACTGTCTCAAAAAACAAAAAACAAAAAAAAAAAAAGAAATTTCTTTTTCTATAGCTAATCAAAATCTCAATCAGATTGTTTCTACCTCTTTGATCTGGAACAAATATCCAAGTTTTTTTTTTTTTTTTAATATAGAGTAGTGGTAATTAATGGATTGATCCAATCTCCTATACATTAGGACATTACACCCAAGGTGATTTGGTCCCTGAAATAACTTTGTGAGGCTTAAAAAGAAAAAGGATGGCAGCATTCTGTAAGCTTGCTCAGGCAACCCACGAGTCTGACCCAGAAGTCCCTGTCCTACTAGAGGTGCCTTCTGCTCAAGAGCCTCTTTATCCGAGCGAGGACCCAGCGCCCCACCTGCGTGAGCAGCTCTGCCCAGCTCATCTCCCGTGCCCACATGCTTTATTTACCTTTTCAGATGGAACTTGAGATACTTGAGAATCCCTCGACTCGGCAGGAAGGTGCAGCTCAGGCATGTCAGGATCTGCCAGCTGTACAGGTTGCCCACACTGCCGGGGTGGGGCACTTTGTTGGTCTGTTTGATGAGCTGGCAGTACAGCTCGTCCCGCAAAGGCCGCAGGTCATGCCCTGTCTGTAGGATGCCCTGGATTATTGGAATCGGGTCAGACATGGACTCCAGTTGCTGCAGGGAATTGAATATCTTGATGGCCTCATCCTGAAGGGTGGTATAGCCTTTGTCTTTAAGCACTACGACAAGCAAAGCAAATACAGAAGTCACCCGAGGGGTTCAGAATAGGGCGTGGGCACAATGGGAGCAGTAGTGAAGACAAAGGAGTAAATGAGGAGGACAGATGCAATGCCCACCACACTCCCTATACATCTCAGTCAGCTGAACACAGATCTAAAAGCACAGAGGTGGGTCAGGTGACACTGTTTTGTTATCTAATTGAACTTCTTACCACATAAAATGCTTACTTAAAAGGTAATCTGTTGCTGAACAAAATCCTTTTTTGGAATGCAAGATTACTTAGGCTCTGGTTGTCTGGCTACTTGGCCAGGTGCAACGGCTCACACCTGTAATCTCAGCACTTTGGGAGGCTGAGGCAGGCGGGTCACTTCAGGCCAAGAGTTCAAGACCAGCCTGGGCAATATGGCGAAACCCTCTCTCTATTAAAAATACAAAAATTAGCTGGATGTGGTGACGGGTGCCTGTAATCCCAGCTACTTGGGAAGCTGAGGCAGGAGAACGACTTAAACCTGGGAGGCAGAGGTTGCAATGAACGGAGATTGCACCACCGCACCCCAGCCTGGGTGACATAGTAAGACTGTCTCAAAAAAAAAAAAAAAGGCTACTCTCAGTTCATGAGGAGAGCTGGCATTTCTGACTCCTTTAAATCTCTTCTTTTACTACAGCAATCAATCTTAGCATTACTACTACCACACTCTAGAAGTCTTGCTTTAGTAATGAATCTAAGTATATTTCCTCTTTTCCTTCCAAGTCATGATGAATAAGAGAGTCTTTGAGCTAAAAACAAATGCTACTGTGTTAAGCTAAAGAGCTAGCAGGGCAAGTGGAATCATGGTCTCTGAAGAGTCGGGGTGGAACTCTGGACTTACAGTTGAGATTTATGTCCCCGTACGGAAGGGGCAGGAGTGGAGAGTGCAAGGGGTGATGGGTGTATCGAAGGATCGGGTTCCGCTTGTAAATCTGTTCCACCACATCCGAGTTCAGGCAGTTCTCCTAAAAATAAAGCAAGCAAGCTTATTGTAAGAAACCTGGACCTAAAGGAACAAAATCAACTGTATTTTCCTACATATAAATATTTTTCAAGAGTCTCAAACATCCATAAACCTAGTGGGGCAAAGATGGTGGAAATCCAGTGTTAGGTGATTTCATGCACGAAGATACTCATAATCTGTGTTTGAAGACAAGTCACAAAAATACATTCTTACAGCTCATTTCTTTTTTTCTTATGAGATGGAGTCTGGCTCTGTCACCTGGGCTGGAGTGCAGTGGCCCGGTCTGGGCTCACTGCAAGCTCCACCTCCCGGGTTCATGCCATTCTCCTGCCTCAGCCTCCCCAGTAGCTGGGACTACAGGCACCCGCTGCCACGCCCAGCTAATTTTTTGTATTTTTTAGTAGAGACAGAGTTTCACCGTATTAGCCAGGATGGTCGCGATCTCCTGACCTTGTGATCCGCCCGCCTCGGCCTCCCAAAGTGCTGGGATTACAAGTGTGAGCCACTGCACCCGGCCTACAGCTCATTTCTTAGTTTCTCGCACATGCACTTCCCCATGTGATTTTAAATTTTCTCCCCTGGAGATTACATACACTTAAAAAATTTCATCTCGGCAGGGCGCGGTGGCTCACACCCGTAATCCCAGCACTTTGGGAGACTGATGCAGGTGGATCATGAGGTCAGGAGTTTGAGACCAGCCTGACCAACATGGTGAAACCTTGTCTCCACTAAAAATATGAAAATTAGCTGGGCGTGGTGGCGGGCACCTGTAATCCCAGCTACTCAGGAGGCGGAGGCAGGATAATTGCTTGAACCCGGGAGGCGGAGCTTGCAGTGAGCCAAGATTGCGCCATGGCACTCCAGCCTGGCTGACAGAGTGAGACTCCATCTCAAAAAAAAAAAAAGAAAAAAACAATTTAATCTAGGCTGGGCAGGCACAGTGGCTCATGCCTGTGCATTTTGAGAGCCTAAGGCAGGAGGATCAGTTGGGCCCAGGAGTTCAAGACCAGCCTGGGCAACATAGTGAGGCCCTGTCTCTATAAAAAACAGAAAAGCAAAATTAAAAAGTTAATCTGATCTTCTTTTATTGCTTTAGCCATCAGTAGCTAAATCATGTTATTTTTATCTATAGTTCATTTCATAAGCACATTTTGCTAGTTCTTGAATTGCTGTTTTCTATTCTCTCTATACCTGAAAACTACACATATTAATATATTCTTGGGGAGACCGTCCTTCTACGTGCCTGCCCGCCCTTCCACCCTTGAAACGTAAGAAAGTCTCTCACGGAATTTCATCATCATGTACTTGTGCTCCTAAAATGTTCATCTGGGATATGAAAAAAACAAAGTTACTTTTAGAACCTTAAATAGAAAAGTTGGAGGAGAGGTAATGAATCATTCTATCGTGGCAATTTCATTTCCACTATAAAACTTTTTCAGTAATACCCAATTGAAGGGCACAAAAAATTTTTTTAATTACTTAAATAATTTCTATGGACTGATTTAGGGTAACCTGACTCATTTCTTAAGAAGCATAGCTTTGTATTTGAAAAATTATATTTATTCTTTTAATGTCTAAATTCAAAATGATTCAAACAATTTCATGGACAAACAAAAAACAAAAAACAACTGGCTTGCCAGAATCTGGTTCCGAACACCCAGAGAACATAACACTTTGGAATCAGGAGGCCAATTTGACTTGGATGGAAAATTATCCACCACTGATGGATTAGATCCTCTCCCACCTCCACAAAAGCTGAATTCCCTCTTGGATCTGGTTAGCTAATTTCCTTTGCTGTCCCTCAGTAAAATACCTGCCTCACCATCATTCTAGTACCTTCTCTGTCACAGCCCCACCTCTGTCCTTTGTCCTGGGAATCTGCCTGCAGGACTGCTTGGAGGGCCAACAGTCTCCCTTGACTTGGTTCTGCACCTGGGACTGACCAGCTACGTGGGCAATGCAACCAGAACATTCCCCGTCAGCGTTCCATTTCCGAAAAGTGAGGGTAAGAATCCCCGCTCAGGGCTGCCATGCAACCATTCGTTCCTTCACCTCACATACATTTACTGAGCCACTACACTTACTTATAAACAGGAATTTATAATGTAACACGCTCAGTGTTAGTATCGAGACTCAGGAGCTTCTGGGAGTTTGCCCGTGTCCGAGAGGGATGCCAGGTGTTCTTCTAGACCACCCAGGGCTCCTTGGGAACTCACTCGTGTGGTCTGGAAACTGTACAGTGACAATGGAACTAGCGGGTTACTCCTAGAAGGTCCCCAACTGAGGCTGAGGTGAAACCTGACACAAGGCACGTGGTCCCCCACGCAGGTCACCACATCCCCATGGGCACGGAGTCCCACAGTGCAAGCTGCAGACCTCGTCCTTCTGCCCACAGAGCCCAGCAGGTGGGATCGGGTGACTCAACACTAGGGAAGTGTTAGGAAACATTTAACACTGCCCTAGAGATAAAACACTTTTGGTCTAAAATTTCTCATTTAGATTGCTGAATGCAGGGTACTCAAACATAAATTTAACCAAGCGCTGGTTTTTTGTTTTGTTTTTTTGAGACGGAGTCTCCCTCTGTCGCCCAGGCTGGGGTACAGTGGAATGATCTCTGCTCACTGCAACCTCTGTCTCCAAGGTTCAAGCAAGTCTCCTGGCTCAGCCTCCTGTGTAGCTGGGATTACAGGAATGTGTCACTAACACCTGGCTAATTTTTGTATTTTTAGTAGAGACATGGTTTCACCATGTTAGCCAGGTTGGTCTCGAACTCTTGACCTCAAGTGATCTACCTGCCTCAGCCTTCCAAAGTGCCGGAATTACAGGCGTGAGCCACCGTGCCGGCCAACTAAGCACTAGGTTTTGATTACAGAATGAAAATTGAGCTTCACTAATGCTGCGGTCTTAGTGCTCTAAGGGTAGAAGCTCTGAGCTGTAATCACCCACCTTGATGGGCTTGTCTTACCTTGATGTCTTGAATCAGCTGCTGGGTGGGGGTGTCGATCGGGGCCTTGGTGTCGGTCACGTTTTGAATGGCACTGGACCACCGGGTGGCCTCATTGAGCAGCTTGGTGTAGAGCCGGTAACAGTGCTTGCGCCCATACACGGTGACGTTCCAGTAGCCTGCAATGGCAGGGGTGCCCAGCACACGCATGTCAACGCCAACCTCGGGGACTGGGGCAATGCCTGTGTCCTCTCTGACCTCAGTCCCTTTAATTATTCAATTCAATAGACACTGGCTGAATTTCTACCTGTGTCCTGCCCTGCACTAGGTATCTAGTGATGAAGAAAAAACTGTCTCTTGCACTGTGACATTTACAGCTGAGACGGGGAGATGAATATTAGAACAATAAACCCATCATGAAATATATGAAGATAAATGATAACTGGCTCTGGAAGGGAAAAGGGTAAGTTAATGTCTCTTTCTGGGCTCTGGAACAGGAGTGAAAACTCTCTCCGATTTCTGACTTTCCTTCTTACTTCCCGTTTCTTCCTTTCCTTTCCTTAGCCTCGCCCTTCAGAAGACAGCACTTGTGCCTGGCAGTGTGTGAGTTCAGAGGCAAACTGTCCGAACCATCACCCAAACCTGACGCGAATGGAACAACTATGTTAAACGGAAGCACAAGATCACAACCAGCAACATCAAAATAAACCATCTTCTGGAAACACTTTTATAATACTACAAAAATGAAAAGAAATCCTCTAATTTACATGTGTGCTTTCTATGCTACTAGGCTAAGTTCATGGACAGTCAGGGCTTCTCTTTTACAGGTTGTATAGGACGCTCATCATACAATGATAGAAAACAGCCTGCCCACATGGCAAAACCTCCACCACAAAGTATAAAATTAGCCCGGTGCGATGGTGCATGCCTGGAGTCCTAGCTACTCCTTGGGAGGCTGAGGTGGGAGGATTGCTTCAGTCTTGGAAGGCTGTAGTGAACCATGATCGCACCATTGCACTACAGCCTGGGCAACAGTGTGAGACCCTGTCTCAAAAAGAATAAGAATAAAAATTAAAAGGATGAAAACAGAGTATATGAAAACAAAGCTTCCTGTACGATGCCCTGCATCTGTTGACATTTTCTTGTCCTTGCGAGAGTCTTGCTACCCACCACTCCATGAATCAAGACCTCTCGTACGGCTTAAACACTAAGTGGTCACATAGCTAACCCCAGACAGGCTTAGAAGATAAACCAAGAAGACGCCTTCTTTGGGGGGAAATAAAGTACCCACTAGGAAGGAATCTTACTCCTTGCCTGGAGCAAGCCCAGACTTTAAGATCTGATGCTCAGGGTTCGGGCAGCCAGCCTGGTTACCTGTCTCTTTGAATATCTTCTCATCTGGGGGGACGACAGAGCAGAGGCTGTTGAGGACCAGGGTCCCCAGTTTCAGCGCATTCTTCTCTGAGCTCTTGTAGTAATCCAAGGAATTGTGGGTGAGTACAAACCACCGTTTCTTCAGTTTCAGTGAAGACATCTTTGGACTGTTCTTCACCTCTTTGTGCAACCATCCTGGAAAAAAAAGATGAAAGTGTAAATTAAAATCTATGAGGAGAAACCCCAAAGACCATACCATCATCCACATAATGCCAACACATGGATGGGGTTTCTAGCTACTTGTCAGAAAAAGACCACGGTCACCCCAACTCGATGTAAACGGAACTACGCGAAAGAAAAGCACAAAATCACAACTAGCAACAAAAAACACAATCCTCTAGAAACAATTTATCATGTCACAAATTAAAAATCACTTAAAAAATCTCCAACAGTTAAAATGGGAAAAGCAGCTCAAAATGAAAATGCTGCAGATATCTATATGCAAGTGGAAAGGGGAGCCTGTTAAACAGACCAAGGAAGCAGGGCAGGCAGTCACCTCTCACGATGAATTCCTGGCCCTCCACTCTGGTGTCCCCTTTGGACCGCTGCAGCAGGGTTATCCAGTGGTGCATCTCCTCCGGCGTGTCGGCGTTGCAGTGCAGCACCCGGTTGGCCGTGATGATGACAAACGAGTTGGGTCTGAGCGACAAGGTGAGAAGGAAACAAAGCCCCTTAGGTCTACCGTCAGCATCACCTCTGTGTGAACCGAGACTCAGGGCCTTCTTCCTGCCTTCTGGGTCACGGGACATACACTGCTAGGCGTATTCATGTTTTTATTAAGGCAAACCTTGCTCATTTCTGCGGAATTTCTTTTACGCATCATTAACCTTTAAACTTGGAACGACACATTCATTCTGAAGGTCCTGGAAGGGAAAACATTTCTTCATGCAAAACTTTCCAGATGAAACTCAGTTCCGGGAAGGCTAAATAAGGTGACCATGAGGGAAAATTTTTTTTTGATGCCTCTCCAAAGTCAATTTTTTCCTGCCTTGGGTAATATTTCTCTGGGTTGGTAATGAAATGTCAGACACCAGCAATAAAAGAGGATCAGTAAATAGGTGTAGGTGGAACATCTTAAATGCTTGATTACGCTTTGTACAAAAAGCCACCTGGGTTTGCGTTTTCAAAGGGATCTAACAAGGGTGCATTTCCTAGTCATGGATAACGTGATCATGGAAATTTACTTTCTCCCTTGCCTCTTTTTGTCTGGAAATGCCCTGAACCTCTCTCATAGGCCCTTGCTGTTATAAATACTAACTCCTCCATCTAACGGCTTACGCTAGCAAATGTGAACTCTTTCTTGCAAGTCTTCAAATGTTCACTGTAGTTAAGTGACACAAAAGTTTAAGAAAAAGAGTCACTGAACTGCAGGACACAGGGAAAACTATGCAAACAGGCTGAACTTGAGGTGCCCCTTAAAAATAAAAATAAAAAACCCAACCCTTTTTTTTTCTATAGTTGGAAAGGGAGAAAAGTGGCCAGCTGAGGACGACAGAAAAGCCTGAACGAGGATGCAAAATTCTAAGGATGGAGCATCACAGGCCCAGCCTGGAGGAGTGAAGGCCTTGGGAGAGCGAAGACGTGGAGAAGGTGAGGTAGAAACTCACATACCAGAATAAGCAGCATCAGGGCTTTGATTACCGATATGACACATACATGTTAAAGATTGAGCCAGGTATAAGGGGTGCAGGCTGACTACTAAAAACAAAGGATCCATGGTTCAGAAGGGCCTTTGTCAATGGGAGGGTGACAGAGACCCCACGGCTCTAATTCTGCCAAGTAGGCCCTATATTTTGTTGTCAATTTTTTTTTTTTTTTTTTTTTT
>NW_012104588.1:717506-721678 GCF_000951045.1 Mandrillus leucophaeus
AGAGACAGGGTTTCACCACGTTAGCCAGGATGGTCTCGATCTCCTGACCTCGTGATCCACCCGCCTCGGCCTCCCAAAATGCTGGGATTACAGGCTTGAGCCACCGCGCCCGGCCTTGTTGTCAATTTTAACACACTCGTATTTCATTTTCCGGCTGTCTTACTGAGGGCAGAAGACAATTTTGATTCTTTCCTGGTCTGTCCTAGAGAAACTTTTCTTAAATTCTGCTGCAGAATTTGTTTTTATTTTGTTGTGTCCTGATTTTATTGTGTCCATTGATTAAATTTTACACTTCTTCTCCCAAGAAACTTTATTTCAAGTTTTTCTGATGAGGAAATAAAACGTGATTTCCAAAGTAGGGTTTTGTAACTTTGTGTATGTGTCTGGGATAGAGGGAAGACAAAGAATACAATTTAGATTTCGGCCCAGCGCAGTGGCTCACGCCTGTAATCCCAGCACTTTGGGAGACTGAGGCATGCGGATTGCCTGAGCTAAGGAGTTCGAGACCAGCCTGGGCAACATGGTGAAACAGAACTAGAACTTACAAGATAATACAGAAAAACAGACAATAAAGTTCACTGGGCAGAAAGACGCCTCAGATCATCTCCAAAGATGATTTGCCTTCAAAAATCGAACCCAAAAAGGGTGCCAAGGAAAATAAATGTTTGTGGTTTATTAATACTCTACATATACATTATCATCAAAATCCTTTCCAAGTTCATTGTTAAGTTCAGAAAGGAGAATGACTCCCTTCCCCTTTGCTGGAATATCATTTTCCTAAACAGGTATTTTCTTCCCGTATAAATCCCAAGTTTGTCCCTGTATACACATGAAAAATAGTTATTCCTCATGCTTAAAATTTTAAATTGTCTAAATTAGGTTCCCAGGGTTTTCCCCAGGACTTCAAAGATACGCAGAGAAGGAGACTTCCAGATGATGTAAAATTGGGTACCAAGAAGGCAGACTTCGGACTGCTGGGGTTGACAAGGTGGGAACACACAGCCTCGTGTGATTTCACAGCCCTGCGAAGAGGGACGTAACCTAGCAGCACAGACACCTGTGGACACACACAGGTGATGAGCTGTTTTTATTAAGAGCCACATCTGAGCTTACCTATCAGGGCTGTCAGAGGCACACACGGAATCAATCAGCCCCACATCCAAAGTGCCCTGGAAAAGAACAAAAAGTAAAGAGAATGAGAGAACCACTAAAGTAGGGTGCACACTATAGTAACACCTCTAGCCCACTCCCAATCAGACAGAAAAGGCTCTTTTCTTTTTAACTTCAAAATAATAGTCATCTATGAGATGACTCCTCTGTTGTGTGAGTACAAACAGCCTCTACACAGGGCAGAATCTATAGCCCATTTATTTTTAAAAATTACGAGTTAATCATTCCCTCCTGTCCTTTCAATAATTTATTTCTATGTTTTCAAAAAATTAGTATTTTACTAAACTTTCTAACAAGTACCTCTACATTAATTTAATTTACTTTGTTTGTTTCTGAAACAGAGTTTCACTCTGTTGCCCAGGCTGGAGCACGATGGTGTGCTCTTGGCTCACCACAACCTCTGCCTCCCAGGTTCAAGTGATTCTCGTGCCTCAGCCTCCCAAGTAGCTAGGACTACAAGTGTGGGCCACCACACCTGGATAATTTTGTGTTTTAGTAGAGATGGGGTCTCGCCATGTTGGCCAGGCTGGTCTCAAACTCCTGGCGCCCTCAAGTGATCCACCTGCCCTGGCCTCCCAAAGTACTGGGGTTACAGGTCTGAGCTCCCTCCCCCAGCCCCCCATTCTTAAAACAAGCTCAGTGGACAGTGTTTATAACCTTCTTTCAATAGTACACATTTCCTGATTTTATTGTGTCCTTCGATTAAATTTTATACTTCTCCCAAGAAACTTTATTTCAAGTTTTTCTGATGAGGAAATAAAACGTGATTTTCAAAGTAGGGTTTTGTAACTTTGTGTATGTGTCTGGGATAGAGGGAAGACAAAGAATACAATTTAGATTTCGTCCCAGCACAGTGGCTCACGCCTGTAATCCCTGCACTTTGGGAGACTGAGGCATGCGGATTGCCTGAGCTAAGGAGTTCAAGACCAGCCTGGGCAACATGGTGAAACCCCGTCTCTACTAAAATACAAAAAATTAGCCGGGTGTGGCGGCACACGCCTGTAGTCCCAGCTACTCAGGAGGCTGAGGCAGGAGAATTGCTTGAACCTAGAGGTGGAGGGTGCAGTGAGCTGAGATCTCGCCACTGCACTCCAGCCTGGGCGACAGAGTAAGACTCCATCTCAAAAAAAAGAATACAATCTAGATTTAGATTTCACCATCCTCTGAAGGGTAAGTGTAATGTGTGTTTCCGTGACTTCATAAAAAGTAGGATTATTTCTTTTGTTCTTTTGGGTTTGAGGCGGAAGAATTGGAAGGTATTACTACCTATAATCTTCTACAATTTATTTGGTTTTGTTGTTTGTTTTTTTAGGAGAGAGGGTCAGGCTGCTGGAGCTCAGTGGTGCAATCGTAGCCTTAAATTCTCAGGCTCAAGCAATCCTCCTGCCTCAGCCTGCCAAGCAGCTGGGACTACAGGCACATAACACCACGCCTGGATAATTGTTAATTTTTTTCATAGAGGCAGTGTCTTGCTATGTTTCTCAGGTTGGTCTTGAACTCCTGGCCTCAAGTGATACTCCCACCCCAAAGTGCTGGGACTACAGGCATGAGCCACAGTGTCCAACATAATTTACTGTATTTATTATTGTATTATTATATTATATTGTACTATTTATTGTATTTATTATTGTATTGATTTTAAACTCAAATGGTCCTGTTTTTCTCCTTAATTATTCTACATTTACCTTTTAAAAAAAAGACTGTCTGGAAATTCCCAATCTTTCCCTTTTTTACCATCCTGATGCCCTCCCCATCCCTGCCCCCAGACGCCCCACCCCCATCCTAGGTAGTGCTCCCATACCACAGCATTCTGTGGGTTTGCCTGCTCATCATGCATCTCCTGGATCTCCTGGTCTGTGGACGCATGGACCTGACTCAGCACGCTGAACCACTGGCTGTGGGGAAGAGAGAACAACTGTGAAGGAGAGGCCAACCTCGTATTGGTAAAGCAATACTGCTCTACTGCACGTGATCTGTGAAAATGACATCTCTAAGCACCTTTGCTTTTAATTTGATTACTTCTTAGGGATAAATGTCGGTTTCATTACCAAAGAATAAAGTGAGAAGAAGCAGATAAAGTACCTGTAAATGCCTTTAAGTGCTCTATTATGTTATAACTTTAGATCAATGGACGGCCTTTTCTCCAGGTCCCATAGACCTTTATAGACATTTGACAATGATGAATGAGTTCCTTGAGAAATTAACAGCAAATAATAAAATCCTCAGTTCTACCCAAAATACTTGTATCAAAGATCCTTACTTAAGATGTTATTTATAAACTAGGGAACATTCAGGTGCTTTTTCTGTTTAGAAAATAAATTTCGGCTGGGCACGGTAGCTCATGCCTGTAATCCCAGCACTTTGGGAGGCCAAGGTGGGCGGATCATGAGGTTAGGAGATCAAGACCATCCTGGCTAACATGGTAAAACCCCGTCTCTACTAAAAATACAAACAAACTAGCCGGGCTTGGTGGCGGGCGCCTGTGGTCCCAGCTACTCGGGAGGCTGAGGCAGGAGAATGGCGTGAACCTGGGAGGCGGAGCTTGCACTGAGCTGAGATCGTGCCACTGCACTCCAGCCTGGACGACAGAGTGAGACTCCGCCTCCAAAAAAAGTAAATAAATAAATAAATAAATTTCAAGGTGAGAAGATCAATACAGGTTTAGCATCCACAATCCAAAAAAAATCTGAAATCTGAAATGCTTCAAAATTCAAAACTTTTTGAGCACCGACATGATGCTCAAAGGAAATGCTCACTGGAACATTCTGAATTTTCAGATTAGGGATGCTTAACCGGTAAGTCTAATGCAAATATTCCAAACTCCAAAAACTGCAACACTTCCAGTCCCAAGCATTTTGGGTAAGGGATACTCAACATGTAATGGAAGAGTATCATATTGGAATGGACACTAGATGTCTATTTAGATGTCTATTTGTTGTTTTTTTTTGAGATGGAGTTTCAGTCTTGTTGCCCAAGCTGGAGTACAATGGCACGATCTTGGC
>NW_012104588.1:722083-724836 GCF_000951045.1 Mandrillus leucophaeus
GCCTGTAATCCCAGCTACTCGGGAGGCTAAGGCAGAATTGTTTGAACCCAGAAGGTGGAGATTGCGGTGAGCTGAAATCGCACCATTGCACTCCGGCCTGGGCAACAAGAGAGAAACTCCGTCTCAAAAAAAAAAAAAAAAAAAAAGTTCTCTAGCATTGCTCAGAGCTGAAGACAGACACCTCCAACATAACCCTGCAGACTCACAAAGTTGCAGGAAGAGACAGGACAGACGCTCCACGGTGTCTGATCCACTAGGGGACCTGTGATGCATCACACTGAAGAGCTAATGCTTAGTCTCCTTAATTTTGTGCTATGTCTCCTCAGCACTCCAGCATGGAAACCTGAAGTCCAGGAAGTTACAGACAACTTGCCCCAGCCAATGAAGGCCTCCACCCGCTTCTAATCTCAGTCAAAAGTTAAAGCTCCTTAGGAGGAAATGTTTTTAAGAAGTTCAATGTCCCCGTTCAACAGAATTGAGGTTGCACTGCATTACAAATGATACTAACCGTTCTCTGTACCCCAGTCTCCTATTCTGCAAAATATGGATGATGGTAATAATTAATGTCTACCTTGCAGGATTCAAGAGAATCAAAAGAGTTAGTATTTATAAAACATTTAGAATACTGCCTGAAATATTTAAGTACGAAACATTTAGAATATTAGCCTGAAATATAATTGCGATTACTTTTGCACCCAGCTAATAGTAAGCTCTGTGTAAGTTAGTACCTCTTCCACTGAATTCTTCAATATTAACATCTTTAAAACCCCCCAATGCCATAGCACTATCAGTTATGAAAACAGCTACCAGTTACTACTCCCTGCCCTTTTGGTCCTTATGCAAACACAAACAATTCACTTTCAAAGCTCAGAAGCTTCCAGAGGGTGGGCTTTCAGCTACATGCAGCTGTGTAATTTACACACGCTGCCAGTGACAGTAACAGCCTGAGACAGATGACAGTGGGTCTAGTGGCACTGGAGGCTGGAAACCCTGGGCTGTACTTGAATACATTTGCCCAGAGAAAGAGTCCCCAAGGGACAAGTACACATCAATTTCTTATGACTCTTGGTTCCTCAACCATCCTAATAGAAAGTCAATTAAAATTGTCAAGGCCAGCATGGTAAACAGTGCTCTGTGGGATACTCACACCCGTGCATGAGGGAGCAGGATGTGGGTAATATGACGTCAACAGTGCAGACTCACCTGGCATCTTCTGGGGACTCTGCAATCAGGTGGAAAGTCCTATCGGCCATAATGATGTCGATCCCATTCTCCTTGGTGGTGTTATCTATGATCTCTCTGCAAAGGAGCAAAAGCAACAAACGCACATCAGGAACGCCAAATTCTGAGTAACTGAGGAAAGCAATTTCATGAAACCAATGACTAGAGTTGGGAAGTGTCTGTTACTGAAGAAACGGTACACAGTTGGCGCTCCGCATCTGCGAGTTCAGCATTTGTGGGTTCTGCATCTGTGGATTCAACCAGCAGCAGATCAAAACTAAAAATCCAATTTAAAAAATAATAATACTACAAATTAAAAAACAATACAGTGTAACTACTATTCACAATGCATTTGCATCATACTAGTTACTGAAGTAATCTAGAGAAGATTTGAAGTGTGTGGGAGAATATGCAGAGGTTACATGCAATGACTACATCATTTTATAGCAGGGACTAGAGCACCTGAGGATTTTGGTGGCTGCAGTGGGGAAGGGAGTGGTGGTTCTGGAACCCATCACACCAAAAGACATGGAGGGACATACAATTGTTTTCCTTTTAGTAATGATGACGATTCCCTCTAGGGGGAGCCGGGCTCCTCTCGGCTGCCCAGGGAGGAGGCTGCTGGTGTGGCCAGGGACAGCAGGGTTCCCCTGACTTCTCTAGGGGAGAAGCTCTCTCCCCTCATACTGGTCCACCCAATGCCCACCCCTGCTTAGGCCCCAGACAGGCCTGGGGCAGCAGCCCCCACTCCTGCCTGCAACTTCCTTTGGATCCTTTCTCCAAACTACAAAAGCCAACCTCGGCCTGGTGCGAGCTCCTTCCCTAACTCATCACAGCTCTCTCTCCCAGCTGAAGGCCATGGCTGCTGCATCTGACTCCTGCTTGAGATGTGCACATTATTTCCATGAGGGGTGCTGGGGGTGAGGCGCAGGATTTGGGTGTGTCTGATTCTCAGTACCATCTTGATCTCATCTGCAACCCTCCCTAAACAACATTAGGGAAATAGAATTGGTGAACCAGGTTAACAAAATCAGGGTAAAACAGCAGCAGATGTTAGGATCAGACCAGAGACAGTAATACGTTTCATGAAGAAGGGTTTGGGGCATAAAGCCAGCTTGCTGTCACAACTAAAGAAGTACAAATGTTCACAATGAAACATGTATTTTACAGCAACAAAACTAAAATAGCCTGGTTAGAAAATAAGTATTATCTGACCTCATAGCTAGAATCACTGAGATGAAATGTTTTTTAAAAAATCAAGATCAGAGCCGGGCGCAGTGGCTCACGCCTGTAATCCCAGCACTTTGGGAGGCCGAGGCGGGCGGATCACTTCGGGTCAGGAGTTTGAGACCAGCCTGGCCAACATGGTGAAATCCCGTTTCTACTAAAAACACAAAAATCAGCCAGGCGAGGCAGTGCGCTCCTGTAGTCCCAGCTACCCAGGAGGCTGAGGCAAAAGAATCACTTGAACCTGGGAGGCAGAGGTTTTGCAGTGAGCCAAGATAGTGCCAGTGCCACTGCACTCCAGCCTC